>NC_059198.1:51326048-51476048 GCF_020615455.1 Coregonus clupeaformis | reverse complement strand
GTATATAGCCTCATTCATGTTATTTTATTGTGTGACTTTTTTTTTTTTTTTACTTTAGTTTATTTCGTAAATATTTTCTTAACTCTATTTTCTTAAAACCCCATTGTTGGTTAAGGCTAAGTAAGCATTTCTACACCTGTTGTATTCGGCGCATGTGACAAATAACATTTGATTTGATTTGATTTTAGAGGACGTGAAAGACATTTAAGCTTAAGATGGAGAAATTAACTGTATTTCAACAAAGATCTATAAATTCAACAACAACAAAAAGTTTGAGAAACCCTGCGGTAAATGACTAGAATGTTTCAGTGATTCCTGCTGTAAGGTAACCTAGGTGATCAGTGTAAGGTAACCTAGGTGATCAGTGTAAGGTAACCTAGGTGATCAGTGTAAGGTAACCTAGGTGATCAGTGTAAGGTAACCTAGGTGATCAGTGTAAGGTAACCTAGGTGATCAGTACTGGGCTCCTGGCTCCCTGGCTGATGTGTATACATAGACGGGAGTGTATTTTTGGGGCGTAGGATCCCACCAATGATGCAATGCTGAGGTTGATGTTATATTTAAACCCATAAATGTTTTACAGGGTCCTTATGACCTGCTAGAGAGCTCTCTCTCTCTTTATCGCTCTCTATCACACTCTCTCTCTCTCTTTTTCTCTCTCTCTCTCTCTCTCAAGCTTTGAAACACCCACTTGCGTCCGCTTCCATGTCGTCCCTGGGGCCACCCGAGCATGGCTGAGTGTTTAAAAGTCAGTAGGGAAAGACATGCATGCTTGGCATGGCTGTGGTTACAACTACTGCAGTAGCTTCTGACTGACTCATGTGTATGAATACCCTCCTCTTCATCTCCCTCCTACATCACTGCCTCCCAACATCCTGCCCCATTCTCCTCTTCATCTACCTCCCTTTTCACCTGTTCCTTTTGCCTTCTCAGATATTCCTTGTCTCTCTCTGTCTACCTCTCCGTCTCTCGCTAAACAAAGCCAGTGATGTGCATGGCTTGCGTGGGAGAAAGACAGACAGAGACATGTAGAGAGAGCGAAAGAGAGAGGAAGAGAGAGAGAGAGAGGGGGGGGTGAGAGAGAGAGAGAGAGAGAGCGAGAGAGAGAGAGAGAGAGAGAGAGAGAGAGAGAGAGAGAGAGAGAGAGAGAGAGAGAGAGAGAGAGAGAGAGAGAGAGAGAGAGAGAGAGAGAGAGAGAGAGAGAGAGAGAGAGAGAGAGAGGGGAGGGAGGGAGAGAGAGAGAGAGAGAGAGAGAGAGAGAGAGAGAGAGAGAGAGAGAGAGAGAGAGAGAGGGGGAGGGGAGAGAGAGAGAGAGAGAGAGAGGGGGGAGGGAGAGAGAGAGAGAGAGAGAGAGAGAGAGAGAGAGAGAGAGAGAGGGAGAGAGAGAGAGAGAGAGAGAGAGAGAGAGAGAGAGAGAGAGAGAGAGAGAGAGAGAGAGAGAGCGAGAGAGAGAGAGAGAGAGAGAGGGAGCTGGGCCAGCATCACAGGGAGTCTTGCGTCGTGCATGGAGGGCTCTTCTCTCTCCTTACATTCCTGGGCCTGCCTTTCCCAGAGTCCCTAAATCTTCCACGTTAACAACCTGCCAATATGACAGTCCTCATAAATAAACATGTGGCAGACAACCGGAGCACGCCCCTGCAAACATGACAGCCAAATGTTCCAGAATGTTCCAGAATGTGTGACGGGCCTGACACACATCTCTGTGGCACACCATCACAACGGCACCAGCTGATCCCCACACTCCCTCCCCTCTCCTCTGTCTTCAGCTTGCATACAGGTGTATGATCTTTCTTTAATAATGATGTGGTGTAGACTAGCTAATGAATGAAGCTATAACAACAGTTTCAGTGATTCAGCATGGCTGTCTGTCTGTCAGGGAGGGGAGCAGGGAGAAATCAAAGCGGAGGTTTTGGTCTTGGCTCCTGGCTCCCAGAACAGTGGTGGAACATGACAGCCGTCCCTTCCCCCTCTAATATAATCTGATTGTTGTAGCCAGACAGGTCCTGGACCTCTGAAGGCAAGACAATGCATCAGCTCAGCTGTCAAGACGCGCTTGACTTGCCCCTACAGCTCTCGCTCTCTCTTTACTTCCTCCCTCTTTCAGACACTCCCTCTCTCTACCTTTCTCTCATTTACTCCCCCCCACTCTCTCGTACTCCCTCCCCTTTCACACTCTCCTTCCTTCCTCCCTCCTTCCTCTTACGAGCTAGGGAAACGAGCTAGGGAAACGAGCTAGGGAAACGAGGTAGGGAAACGAGCCACATGCACTTTGCGTGTGAGAGAGCGGAGCTGTGTGTGTGGGCGTCTGTTACTCCAGCGCCACATATAGAAACATACTGCATCAAATGAGACAAGAGGGGAACGGTCTACACCAGCCACCGTCACTACTACTCCTTGACCCCCTCCCTCCCCCCTCCCTCCCTCCCTTTCTCTCTCCCTCCCTCCCTCCCTCCATCCCTCCATC
Source organism: Coregonus clupeaformis (assembly GCF_020615455.1). NCBI lineage: Eukaryota > Metazoa > Chordata > Actinopteri > Salmoniformes > Salmonidae > Coregonus > Coregonus clupeaformis. Next base: position 51,473,584 of record NC_059198.1, on the reverse strand, counting down.
CCTCCCTCCATCTCTCTCTCTGTCCATCCATCCCTCCCTCCATCTCTCTCTCTGTCCATCCATCCCTCCCTCCCTCCCTCTCTCTGTCCCTCCCTCCCTCTCTCTCTCTCTCTCTCTCTCTCTCTCTCTCTCTCTCTCTCTCTCTCTCCCTCTCTCTCTCTCTCTCTCTCTCTCTCCCTTCCTCCCTCCCTCCCTCCCTCCCTCCCTCCCCCTCTCTGTCCATTCATCCCTCCCTCCATCTCTCTCTCTGTCCATCCATCCCTCCCTCCTTCTCTCTGTCCCTCCCTCCCTCCCTCCCTCCCTCCCTCCCTCTCTCTCTCTCTCTCTCTCTCTCTCCCTCCCTCCCTCCCTCCCCCTCTCTGTCCCTCCCTCCCTCTCTCCCTCCCTCCCTCCCTCCTTCCCTCCCTCCCTCCCTCCCTCCCTCCCTCCCACACTCTCCTCTTCCTTCCTTGGCCACCCAGCACACACTTCATTGCGAAACAGGAAGAGGAAAACCTTATGCATTATTAAAGACACTTTTCCTGGAAGGCTGCTCCCATGTTATTGAACTTTCACAGAGGCATGCCTGGATCCTCTACAGGTCCACCTCCAGCCCTTAGAATAGGCCCAGCCAGGCAACCCACTGGACATAGACAACGTGTATAGTAATAGTAATATGTGTGTATAATGGCTGATACTGTTACAATTCCCTTTATCAAAATCCATCAACAAGCAATGTTTAAAATAAAGCATCCGTGGCTAAATAATAAGGTAAATAAAGTAGCAAATGCAAGTGTTACTACTGACAACATTGCAAAGCTATAAGTGGGACTGAAGAAGATAATGACTATCGCTCAAATTAGATCAACATCATAATGTAAGGGTGAACATAATAGTATACTGCAATAATAGTATACTGCAATAATGTGAACCAATCTCAACTGTATAATATACATATTACTGTCTTCTCATCACCATTACTATTAACCACATCTAATCAAAGTCAAGTCAGAGGATAAGCCTGGATTCGAAAAGCGAGGAAAGAAAGGTGTTCTGAATACAACAACCACTCAAACAGTACTACAGTGAATACAACCACACTATCAAACCTTCAAAAAGGATTCAGGATAGATTGTCGTATCCATAACAAACCTTCTATGTTGGTACCCCGCTAGTTTTGGGACTAAACTACAGCAGGTGTATGGATAGGACAGGGCTGAACAGGACATAACCATGTAGAATGTTTCCTTTAAAAACGCCCAATAAAAATACAGAATGAATAGTCTCTTTTTCAGCAGCATTTCATTACATTGAATGATATATAATCTGTTAGGCTATCCATTTATGGAATACTTATATGGAATTGATTCCACAAGGGGGCGCTTCCACAAATCGCCAGTAGACTAAACTTTGCCAACAGTGCACCAGAGTCAAGTAATTCATGTTTTCATTACATGAAGGTCATTAAATGAGTATGGACCGAGTTCAACTTCATCCGTATAGGCTACTGCATTATCTGCCATGGCAAATTATTCCAAAAGTTGAAATACATAACATAATTCCCACTTTGAAGTAGGTGGTTTGCTAACAAAATTTAAGCTACAATTCCAGGAAATATTGAAAGATTAGTATTTATGCTACCTTCATACAGCATACAGTGTTTTAACGAAGTTGACAACAATTTTAACGACTTAAAATGTAATTGTACAATGCAAAATAGACTTAGCTTTATCTAATTTCTCTCTATGCATACTTACATTTTTAGGTTTGCCCTCAATTCACGGTGAACTGTCCAGTCTTTGTAAGTGTTCAACAAGTTCAGCACTGACCACAGGATCCCCTTTAAAATGCGCGTGTTAACCGTAATGTGACGAGTTCGGGAGAAAGGCGATGCTAAAAATTGATGACCAAAGACTTAAAACAAGCTGACTGGAGCTTGAGGCAGCGATTGAATGGTCCCCCCAAGCACACGTACATCTTCCTGGAATCGCTGTGCAAGTGCAACATCTCTTAGGCGAAGACAAACGGGATCAGAGGAGATTTTCTCCCACTTCAATACAAATGACTGATCGCTGTCCGGAGGTCTTAGATCAGCACAATCACAGAAAAAGGTGAATATTTAGACATTAGGCTATGTCCCGCGCGCAGCTGGTCATCACGTGCCATTCCCTTATTGCAACGTTGGAGGCAACAGAACCGTGTCCGCAGGAGACGAACAATTCCACTAGGAAAAACTTTGGGAAACGCGAACGCTCCGTTGTCTTTCATGAAATTTCCGTTTTATTTGTATAATTTCTTAGATCCACAGTCAATACGTTTGACCCCGGCAATATCTGAATCTACCCCCCACCCTCTCCCTCTCTCTCTCTCTCTCGCTATGTACTACAGGCACTAAAAGGGGACAATTACAGCGCTGCTGAGAATATCCTCCACTGTTCCCACTACACGCGTCCCTCGCGCATTACCCATCACAGCGCAAGGCTGCAAACTGCTCAGTGGAGATTGCGGGTAGGAGACAACGCACTTGGAGTCCATCGGATGAAACTGCACACTCAGCCTAAATATTCTTGTATAACTCAGTATTTTTTTCCCTAGCAGAGAGTACTCTTTTAGGACCGGTCTGAGACTCAATGGGGTTGATGTAGCTAAACTTGGAAGACAAATGAGAGATCACTGTGAGCAGTGGTTCCCGCTGCCTGCCACCATCTAACAAGGATGGAGCTGTGATCTATATGAAAGATAAGCAATCTCTCCCAAATACGAGCTAGTGATTGCAACCCTTACCTCTACCTCAATACTTGTGCGTTCTGCAGGGTCCTAAAGGTTGCATTTAATTAGGATATTATTAATAATAATAATAATAATAATAATTATTATTATTATTATTATTATTATTATTATTAGTTATTTAACTATTTTTCAAATTATTTAACTCTCTTAAATTCAGTCGGTTTGGTTTATGATATAGCCTAACTGTTTAAATGTTAGGTAAACGTTATATTTGTCAGGTTGCGCGCAGAATATGCGCATTGGACATTGTGGTGATGTTAGTCATTGACTTGGACTTGGACAATATCAAATTGTTAAACACATAAGCCTACACCATGCCTAAATATGGTGCTCGTGAGCCCCCATATCTGCCCGGGTTAAATGAATGAAGGTTTGAAAAGTGAAGTAGTCTATAGATGTCTGTTAAATGAAGACAAGAGTAGTCGAGGTCTGTTAAATGAAGAGGAGAGGAGTCGAGGTCTGTTAAATGAAGAGGAGAGGAGTCGAGGTCTGTTAAATGAAGACGAGAGGAGTCGAGGTCTGTTAAATGAAGACGAGAAGTATGCTATAGAGGTCTGTTAAATTAAGACATGGGGTGATGTCAAAAGCATGCACTCCACCCCATAGGCTACATTACGAATTACGCGCTCAAATTACAGCATTCACACACACACACACACAGTCGCCCACCTAAAATCTTGATGAGTCAGTAGAGTTGCCGACAGTTTAGCAACGTCATTCCACCGTGTGTAAGACTCAGTCTGTTAGCTGACTTTCCACTGCAATTTACCCGACACTGGCAAGAGTGGAAACAACTGATTTCTACAGGGGTTTGAGTCCGCAGCAATCTCTCGCACGGTCATGATCTTAGCATTGGGGAGGGCCCAGATGATATTACAATTCGATCCATTCTGACAGTAAATCGTCCAGCGGCGACGATCCCGTGGAGAGAATGAAACAATCAACAGCAGAGATGGAGAATAGGAGAACACTGAATGTTTATTAATGACCCTGCACCTGATTTGCTAATTAGGACCGGTTTCCCGGAAACATATTAAGCCTAGTCCTGGATTTAAGAGCGATTTGAATGTCCTCCATTGAGTAGCAAAGGAAACCAGTCCCTATAGCGTTTACCTATAGAGGTCTGAATGCATTAGGCCTATACTCCCCACACAGATCTCACCACTGTATAAGCGGTGCCATGAATCCGTCAGACGTCTGATCAAATCACATTTTATTTGTCACATGCTTCGTAAACAACAGGTGTAGACTAACAGTGGAATCCTTACTCATGGGTCCTTTTCCAACAATGCAGATTTAAAGATAAGATAAAGCACAAAATCGAAACAGTGACATGAGGAATAAATACACAGTGAATAACGAATAAAAATAACGAGTAAAAATAACATGGCTATATACAGGGAGTGCCAGTACCGAGTCGATGTGCAACAGGGGTACGAGGTAATAGGGGTAGCTATCTACATATCGGTAGGGGTAAAGTGACTAGGAAACAGGATAGATAGACAGTCGCAGCAGCTTAGGCCTATGTGGTGTGTGTGTGTGTGTGGCGTCAGTATGCATGTGTGCGCGTGTTATATGTGTGTGCGTATGTAGTGTGTGTGTGTATTGGATAGTGAGCCCTACAGTGAGGCATATTGGCTCAATTATCTCACAGATATTCCCGAACAGCAAGTGTGCAACAACACTTTGGCAAGCTTTACAAGACGCGGCAAACTTACAAATAAATCAAAGGTATAGGGTAGCAATTTAATAAATTAGAAATGCATAATCCACTGTACTTACATAGCCTATTTATTGCTAAAGCACTGTGTAAAACAATGAATTATCCATGCTCTATTTTATCATAGACAGTTATAAACTTTTCCTGTCAGCTATCAGAAGGCACACTATCAAAAGGTGTCTTATATAGACGCGACCATCCCTCCAACATACCAAAACAGGTAGGTAGACCTTACCTTTTCTCTCAAAGCTTCATTCCGTAACTTTGCGAAGATTAGTGAAGACATGTAACACACCGATATGTTTATTTTTTAAACCGGGACATTGTTGTTCACGCGGAGAGCAGAGACTTGCTGCGAAACGACTAGTTCACTCCGTGGCTTCCCCGGAATGGGGTGAGCGAAGGCGCGGAAGCCACTTCAGTTAGTGGAACATCTAGACAAACACATGCGATACCACGCAGGGGTAAAGGGAAATACTACTTTGGATTCTACTTAATCCTTGTCTAAAAAAAAGTCGTTGATCGAAAAAAAATACAAAGGCCATAGAGACTATTGAGCACGGCTTTGATTCGGCTTGCAGGCGGAGCGGTTATAATACGGACAATCATGTAGCGCTACAGCATACTGACATGTAGTGAGTTATGATGTCTAACGAGACACACAGTTCAAGCATTATTTAAGTAGTGGAACCATCGTGTTTAATCAATATAAATGCATTTGTTATGGGTATATTTGTTTGTGCCTGTATAAGTCATATAATAAGAAATATGTCGCAAATAATATTTGTAAATCATCTCAGGTCAAAAGATAAGACTACAGAATACTGATTGACTAGCGAAAAATATCTATCACGTGACAATCACAGGATGGTTGTGGAAGTGTAATAACGTTGGGTCTGAGTCAGAGCCCTTTTTAGAAAACATAGATGGAAGACAGGCACATGGGCTACTTTTGAGTCGGCATGTGAATTGACAAAACATTAAAATTAAGCATCGTCCCAATCCTAACATGGAGAACGATTATCAAATTGTGTTACAGTGTAATGTACTCTGCTCAAGATGCATTACATGTTCACTTCAAGAGAAAAATATAAAATAAAATAAAAGTGTAGCACTATGTAGATGTTTCAACTGGCCACTCACTTCAGCGCCGTGGACAGTTCCTCACACTTTAAATTTGCAGCGGCGCTCATTTCAGCACGTCAAGGGACCAATAGCAACTCATCAAATAGGAACATGCTTCATGCCTTCACAATAACCAGAAATAGAATAACACAGACCATTTCATGCAATTCTCTTTTCCTGTAATGCCTATTTAATGCCCACTTAGCTACACCAAGGGCAGAACAGATTAGAATATATTGTAATACAGATGTTGTAGACCGAATATCTTTCACCAAGTAGAATTGTTCCCATTTCATCACCAAAACTCTGAAGAAAAGAAGGAATAACTTAAGTATATTGAAAACAATGCCTCAGGGTCAGTATACAATAACTAGGTGACCAGATCAAGGCCCTAATGCAGTTATAGACTATAACTCAAGGCCATACTGTAGTTACAGTCTATAACTCAAGACCCTTACTGTACTTATAGTCCATAACTCATGGTTCTTACTGTAGTTATAGTCTATAACTCATGGCCCTTAATGTAGTTATAGTCTATAACTCATGGCCCTTACTGTAGTTAGAGTCTATAACTCAAGGACCTTACTGTAGTTAGAGTCTATAACACAAGGCCCTAATGTAGTTATAGTCGATACCTCAAGGCCCTTACTGTAGTTATAGTCTATAACTCAAGGCCCTAATGTAGTTATAGTCGATACCTCAAGGCCCTTACTGTAGTTATACTCTATAACTCAAGGCCCTAATGTAGTTATAGTCGATACCTCAAGGCCCTTACTGTAGTTATAGTCTATAACTCAAGGCCCTTCCTGTAGTTATAGTCTATAACTCAAGGCCCTTCCTGTAGTTATAGTCGATACCTCAAGGCCCTACTGTAGTTATAGTCTATAACTCAAGGCCCTTCCTGTAGTTATAGTCTATAACTCAAGGCCCTACTGTAGTTAGAGTCTATAACTCAAGGCCCTTACTGTTGTTATAGTCTATAACTCGATACCCTTACTGTAGTTATAGTCTACAATTCAAAGCCCTTACTGTAGTTATAGTCTATAACTCAAGGCCCTAATGTAGTTACAGTCTATAACTCAAGGACCTTACTGTAGTTATAGTGTATATATCAAGGCCCTTACTGTAAATATAGTCTATAACTCAAGGCCCTTACTGTAGTTATACTCTATAACTCAAGGCCCTAATGTAGTTATAGTCTATATCTCAAGGCCCTTACTGTAGTTATGGTCAATAACTCAAGGCCCTAATGTAGTTATAGTCTATAACTCAAGGCCCTTACTGTAGTTATAGTCTATAACTCAAGGCCCTTACTGTAGTTATGGTCTATAACTCAAGGCCCTTACTGTAGTTATAGTCTATATCTCAAGGCCCTTACTGTAGTTATAGTCTATAACTCAAGGCCCTTACTGTAGTTATGGTCTATAACTCAAGGACCTTACTGTAGTTATAGTGTATATATCAAGGCCCTTACTGTAAATATAGTCTATAACTCAAGGCCCTTACTGTAGTTATACTCTATAACTCAAGGCCCTAATGTAGTTATAGTCTATATCTCAAGGCCCTTACTGTAGTTATGGTCTATACCTCAAGGCCCTACTGTAGTTATAGTCTATAACTCAAGGCCCTTCCTGTAGTTATAGTCTATACCTCAAGGCCCTACTGTAGTTATAGTCTATAACTCAAGGCCCTTCCTGTAGTTATAGTCTATAACTCAAGGCCCTACTGTAGTTAGAGTCTATAACTCAAGGCCCTTACTGTTGTTATAGTCTATAACTCGATACCCTTACTGTAGTTATAGTCTACAATTCAAAGCCCTTACTGTAGTTATAGTCTATAACTCAAGGCCCTACTGTAGTTACAGTCTATAACTCAAGGCCCTTACTGTAGTTATAGTCTATATCTCAAGGCCCTTACTGTAGTTATAGTCTATAACTCAAGGCCCTACTGTAGTTATAGTCTATAACTCAAGGCCCTAATGTAGTTATAGTCTATATCTCAAGGCCCTTACTGTAGTTATGGTCAATAACTCAAGGCCCTAATGTAGTTATAGTCTATAACTCAAGGCCCTTACTGTAGTTATAGTCTATAACTCAAGGCCCTTACTGTAGTTATGGTCTATAACTCAAGGCCCTTACTGTAGTTATAGTCTATATCTCAAGGCCCTTACTGTAGTTATAGTCTATAACTCAAGGCCCTTACTGTAGTTATGGTCTATAACTCAAGGACCTTACTGTAGTTATTGTGTATATATCAAGGCCCTTACTGTAAATATAGTCTATAACTCAAGGCCCTTACTGTAGTTACTCAAGGCCCTAATGTAGTTATAGTCTATATCTCAAGGCCCTTACTGTAGTTATGGTCAATAACTCAAGGCCCTAATGTAGTTATAGTCTATAACTCAAGGCCCTTACTGTAGTTATGGTCTATAACTCAAGGCCCTTACTGTAGTTACAGTCTATATCTCAAGGCCCTTACTGTAGTTATGGTCTATAACTCAAGGCCCTTACTGTAGTTATGGTCTATAACTCAAGGCCCTTACTGTAGTTATAGACTATATCTCAAGGCCCTAACAATAACCATAGGTTGTAATATCTAACAGTCATTAAACAATTACCTATAAAATATCTCACGGACAGAGGGGTAAAAATAGTGCTTAAATGAGACGTGAAATGTATTGTGGTAGGACGGATTGCAAAAACCAATTGTGAGCCACTGTCCCCTTCCCCTATGATTGAAAAGCTTCCGCAGCATGTTTGTGTGCTCTCCCCCCGTTCAGCACAGCCATGCGTCTTAAAATCTATGTGGAGGTTCGATAGCTGGCACTGCAATTGACATAGACCGGCAATCACGTGCCTCACACTCACTTTTTTCTCATCATGCAATGTCAGTGTGTGTGTGTGTGTGTGTGTGTGTGAGTGTGTGTGTTCATGTTTTGTGTGTGAGCCTTACTGTGAGCGTGGCAGTGTGCTTTTCTGTCATATATTGGATGAAGATGTCTACAGCTGTTTTTTCCCCCATCCCTGTCTCACAGACGGCAGGCTGAGTATTGGATTTTACCTTGGCTCAATGGAGTGTACTGTTGCCTTCATCCGGTCGGTGAGCATGGCCGAGGCAGTGTGTGTAAAGGGGAGACAGGCTTACGTAACATATTTTCTGAAAAACAAAACAGATTTAGTAATCATCAGGAAGTTCATTACAAGCACTGGAACAAAATAAGCCAAGGGTTCGAGTCCCAGTCTGACAAAAACCCTGAATTTGCTACATTGGTGTCAGAAGTGGGATGGTCAGGACACAATGACACCAAGGATAAAGCAATTATGTCGTAACCCCAGTAATAGTTGTATTACTACTAAACTGGTAAATGTATCCTTATGAGAGAACATTACATCCATTGTTAATTCCTCCATGCGCTCTAGACCTGGCCACAGTCCCTTCATCAATCTGTGTTCTACAGGGCCTCTGCTTATACTGCATAGTGCTTAAAACCCATAACTCAACTCCCCAAAAATGAAATATCATAATAAGTCAAAAGGAGAAAAAAAAAAAACAATACCTGAGAAGAACACAGGAGTGTAATCCAAGAAGATTGAAAAAAGGATTAGAACCACACAGGCCCACATAGTTTGGTGGATTTGTACTTCACTCAATCACTAATTGCGATTTGGGTGTCCTGTTCAGATTTGTGTTGTTGCCCTGCAAGCGATTTGGGATTTACTTAACAGCACCAACCAACTCTTTCCCTGTTGTGATGGGTTGCTGTTGTGTCCGTCCATGCAGTCATGCGTCACTGAATTCAGTTAGATGTATTTCTGACACACACATACACACACACGCACACACACACACACACACACACACACACACACACACACACATAGGATCTCCAGCTAAGCATTTGAATGTGAAGCCAGTCACAATCATGGGACAGAGATAAACAAATACATGTGAACACATCATAGTATTTGAACAGCTATACTATGTGCATCAATGTTTGTGTACAAAAGAGTGATTGAAATGTAGCCTTATTGTTAAGCAGAAATTAGACAATGGAACAGTATTGGTGTGAGAAAAAGGTGGCCATTAAATGCATAAAAGAGATACATCGGTAAAAGGCAGTGATTGAGTGATTGAAACGAAGCCTTATTATTGAAATAAACGACAATAGTATTGGTGTGAAGAAAAAGGCGTGATAGAGATTAGTCGAGTACAAGGTAATTTGTCTCAGGAGAAATTTGACAGAAATATTGGTTACTGTAACTGGCTGGTGGAAAATGATTCCTATTGGCTTATTTACTGTAAGTCATTAGCATACCGGGGACCAATCAGAGATGGTGATCATGGGAACATATCAAATGTCAGAGCTGGTAAAACGTAGTGCACTATACAGGGAATAGGGTGCCATTTTGGACGTATCCCAGTTCTGGTGCCATATGAATCAGTCAGGTATTTGTATCGGGCAAAATAGATCCCTCATAGACAAGGAGGCCTAAAATCACATTCATAAAGTCTACAACAACGCAATATTATCCACACCTTTAGAAACAATGTGACAAGGATCTTCATGGCAACTAAGCAAAGTTGAATACCATATGGATAATACCATATGGATAATACCATATGGATAATAACTCAACCTCCTGAGTGGCGCAGTGGTCTAAGGCACTGCTTTGCAGTGCTAACTGTGCCACTAGAGATCCTGGTTCGAATCCAGGCTCTGTCGCAGCCGGCCGCGACCGGGAGACTCATGGACGGCGCACAATTGGCCCAGCGTCGTCCAGGGTAGGGGAGGGAATGGCCGGCAGGGATGTAGCTCAGTTGATAGAGCATGGCGTTTGCAACGCCAGGGTTGTGGGTTCGATTCCCACGGGGGGCCAGTATAAAAACTAAATGTATTCACTAACTGTAAGTCGCTCTGGATAAGAGCGTCTGCTAAATGACTAAAATGTAAAAATGTAAATGAATAATACCATATGGATAATACCATATGGATAATCGTTTCACTGACGGCTTTGTAATTACACACAGTAGCTACACTATGTCCTACACTATGTCCTATAGTATGTCCTATAGTATGTCCTATAGTATGTCCTATAGTATGTCCTATAGTATGTCCTACACTATGTCCTATAGTATGTCCTACACTATGTCCTATAGTATGTCCTACAGTATGTCCTACACTATGTCCTACACTATGTCCTACACTATGTCCTATAGTATGTCCTATAGTATGTCCTATAGTATGTCCTATAGTATGTCCTATAGTATGTCCTATAGTATGTCCTATAGTATGTCCTATAGTATGTCCTATAGTATGTCCTATAGTATGTCATACACTATGTCCTATAGTATGTCCTATAGTATGTCCTATAGTATGTCATACACTATGTCCTATAGTATGTCCTATAGTATGTCCTATAGTATGTCCTATAGTATGTCCTATAGTATGTCATACACTATGTCCTATAGTATGTCCTATAGTATATCCTATAGTATGTCCTATAGTATGTCCTATAGTATGTCCTATAGTATGTCCTATAGAATGTCCTATAGTATGTCCTATAGTATGTCCTATAGTATGTCTTACACTATGTCCTATAGTATGTCCTATAGTATGTCCTATAGTATGTCTTACACTATGTCCTATAGTATGTCCTATAGTATGTCCTATAGTATGTCCTATAGTATTTCTTACACTATGTCCTATAGTATGTCCTATAGTATGTCCTATAGTATGTCCTACAGTATGTCCTACAGTATGTCCTATAGTATGTCCTATAGTATGTCCTATAGTATGTCCTATAGTATGTCTTACACTATGTCCTATAGTATGTCCTATAGTATGTCCTATAGTATGTCTTACACTATGTCCTATAGTATGTCCTATAGTATGTCCTATAGTATGTCCTATAGTATGTCTTACACTATGTCCTATAGTATGTCCTATAGTATGTCCTATAGTATGTCCTACACTATGTCCTATAGTATGTCCTATAGTATGTCCTATAGTATGTCCTATAGTATGTCCTATAGTATGTCCTATAGTATGTCTTACACTATGTCCTATAGTATGTCCTACAGTATGTCCTATAGTATGTCCTATAGTATGTCCTATAGTATGTCCTATAGTATGTCCTATAGTATGTCTTACACTATGTCCTATAGTATGTCCTATAGTATGTCCTATAGTATGTCCTATAGTATGTCCTATAGTATGTCCTATAGTATGTCCTATAGTATGTCCTATAGTATGTCTTACACTATGTCCTATAGTATGTCCTATAGTATGTCCTATAGTATGTCCTATAGTATGTCCTATAGTATGTCCTATAGTATGTCTTACACTATGTCCTATAGTATGTCCTATAGTATGTCCTATAGTATGTCCTATAGTATGTCTTACACTATGTCCTATAGTATGTCCTATAGTATGTCCTATAGTATGTCCTATAGAATGTCTTACACTATGTCCTATAGTATGTCTTACACTATGTCCTATAGTATGTCCTACAGTATGTCCTATAGTATGTCCTATAGTATGTCCTATAGTATGTCCTATAGTATGTCCTATAGTATGTCCTATAGTATATCCTATAGTATGTCCTATAGTATGTCCTATAGTATGTCCTATAGTATGTCCTATAGTATATCCTATAGTATGTCCTACACTATGTCCTATAGTATGTCTTACACTATGTCCTATAGTATGTCCTATAGTATGTCCTATAGTATGTCCTATAGTATGTCATACACTATGTCATACACTATGTCCTATAGTATGTCCTATAGTATGTCCTATAGTATGTCCTATAGTATGTCATATAGAATATCCTATAGTATGTCCTATAGTATGTCCTATAGTATGTCCTACAGTATGTCCTACAGTATGTCCTATAGTATGTCCTATAGTATGTCCTATAGTATGTCCTATAGTATGTCCTATAGTATGTCATATAGTATGTCCTATAGTATGTCCTATAGTATGTCCTATAGTATGTCCTATAGTATGTCTTACACTATGTCCTATAGTATGTCCTATAGTATGTCCTATAGTATGTCCTACAGTATGTCCTATAGTATGTCCTATAGTATGTCCTATAGTATGTCCTATAGTATGTCCTATAGTATGTCTTATAGTATGTCTTATAGTATGTCCTATAGTATGTCCTATAGTATGTCATACACTATGTCCTATAGTATGTCCTATAGTATATCCTATAGTATGTCCTATAGTATGTCCTATAGTATGTCCTATAGTATGTCCTATAGTATGTCCTATAGTATGTCCTATAGTATGTCCTATAGTATGTCCTATAGTATGTCCTATAGTATGTCCTATAGTATGTCCTATAGTGTGTCCTATAGTATGTCCTATAGTATGTCCTATAGTATGTCCTATAGTATGTCCTATAGTATGTCCTATAGTATGTCCTATAGTATGTCCTATACTATGTCCTATAGTATGTCCTATAGTATGTCCTATAGTATGTCCTATAGTATGTCCTACACTATGTCCTATAGTATGTCCTACACTATGTCCTATAGTATGTCCTATATTATGTCCTATAGTATGTCCTACACTATGTCCTACACTATGTCCTATAGTATGTCCTATAGTATGTCCTATAGTATGTCCTATAGTATGTCCTATAGTATGTCCTATAGTATGTCCTATAGTATGTCCTATAGTATGTCCTATAGTATGTCATACACTATGTCCTATAGTATGTCCTATAGTATGTCCTATAGTATGTCATACACTATGTCCTATAGTATGTCCTATAGTATGTCCTATAGTATGTCCTATAGTATGTCCTATAGTATGTCATACACTATGTCCTATAGTATGTCCTATAGTATATCCTATAGTATGTCCTATAGTATGTCCTATAGTATGTCCTATAGTATGTCCTATAGAATGTCCTATAGTATGTCCTATAGTATGTCCTATAGTATGTCTTACACTATGTCCTATAGTATGTCCTATAGTATGTCCTATAGTATGTCTTACACTATGTCCTATAGTATGTCCTATAGTATGTCCTATAGTATGTCCTATAGTATTTCTTACACTATGTCCTATAGTATGTCCTATAGTATGTCCTATAGTATGTCCTACAGTATGTCCTACAGTATGTCCTATAGTATGTCCTATAGTATGTCCTATAGTATGTCCTATAGTATGTCTTACACTATGTCCTATAGTATGTCCTATAGTATGTCCTATAGTATGTCTTACACTATGTCCTATAGTATGTCCTATAGTATGTCCTATAGTATGTCCTATAGTATGTCTTACACTATGTCCTATAGTATGTCCTATAGTATGTCCTATAGTATGTCCTACACTATGTCCTATAGTATGTCCTATAGTATGTCCTATAGTATGTCCTATAGTATGTCCTATAGTATGTCCTATAGTATGTCTTACACTATGTCCTATAGTATGTCCTACAGTATGTCCTATAGTATGTCCTATAGTATGTCCTATAGTATGTCCTATAGTATGTCCTATAGTATGTCTTACACTATGTCCTATAGTATGTCCTATAGTATGTCCTATAGTATGTCCTATAGTATGTCCTATAGTATGTCCTATAGTATGTCCTATAGTATGTCTTACACTATGTCCTATAGTATGTCCTATAGTATGTCCTATAGTATGTCCTATAGTATGTCCTATAGTATGTCCTATAGTATGTCTTACACTATGTCCTATAGTATGTCCTATAGTATGTCCTATAGTATGTCTTACACTATGTCCTATAGTATGTCCTATAGTATGTCCTATAGTATGTCCTATAGAATGTCTTACACTATGTCCTATAGTATGTCTTACACTATGTCCTATAGTATGTCCTACAGTATGTCCTATAGTATGTCCTATAGTATGTCCTATAGTATGTCCTATAGTATGTCCTATAGTATGTCCTATAGTATATCCTATAGTATGTCCTATAGTATGTCCTATAGTATGTCCTATAGTATGTCCTATAGTATGTCCTATAGTATGTCCTACACTATGTCCTATAGTATGTCTTACACTATGTCCTATAGTATGTCCTATAGTATGTCCTATAGTATGTCCTATAGTATGTCATACACTATGTCATACACTATGTCCTATAGTATGTCCTATAGTATGTCCTATAGTATGTCCTATAGTATGTCATATAGAATATCCTATAGTATGTCCTATAGTATGTCCTATAGTATGTCCTACAGTATGTCCTACAGTATGTCCTATAGTATGTCCTATAGTATGTCCTATAGTATGTCCTATAGTATGTCATATAGTATGTCCTATAGTATGTCCTATAGTATGTCCTATAGTATGTCCTATAGTATGTCTTACACTATGTCCTATAGTATGTCCTATAGTATGTCCTATAGTATGTCCTACAGTATGTCCTATAGTATGTCCTATAGTATGTCCTATAGTATGTCCTATAGTATGTCCTATAGTATGTCTTATAGTATGTCTTATAGTATGTCTTACACTATGTCCTATAGTATGTCCTATAGTATGTCTTACACTATGTCCTATAGTATGTCCTATAGTATGTCCTAAAGTATGTCCTACAGTATGTCCTACAGTATGTCCTATAGTATGTCCTATAGTATGTCCTATAGTATGTCCTATAGTATGTCCTATAGTATGTCCTATAGTATGTCCTATAGTATGTCCTACAGTATGTCCTATAGTATGTCCTATAGTATGTCCTATAGTATGTCTTACACTATGTCCTATAGTATGTCCTATAGTATGTCCTATAGTATGTCCTATAGTATGTCCTACAGTATGTCCTACAGTATGTCCTACAGTATGTCGTATAGTATGTCCTATAGTATGTCCTATAGTATGTCCTATAGTATGTCCTACAGTATGTCCTACAGTATGTCCTATAGTATGTCCTATAATATGTCCTATAGTATGTCCTATAGTATGTCCTATAGTATGTCTTACACTATGTCCTATAGTATGTCCTATAGTATGTCCTATAGTATGTCCTATAGTATGTCCTATAGTATGTCCTATAGTATGTCTTACACTATGTCCTATAGTATGTCCTATAGTATGTCCTATAGTATGTCTTACACTATGTCCTATAGTATGTCCTATAGTATGTCCTATAGTATGTCTTACACTATGTCCTATAGTATGTCCTATAGTATGTCCTATAGTATGTCCTATAGTATGTCCTATAGTATGTCCTATAGTATGTCCTATAGTATGTCCTATAGTATGTCCTACAGTTGTCCTATAGTATGTCCTATAGTATGTCCTATAGTATGTCCTATAGTATGTCTTACACTATGTCCTATAGTATGTCCTATAGTATGTCCTATAGTATGTCTTACACTATGTCCTATAGTATGTCCTATAGTATGTCCTATAGTATGTCCTATAGTATGTCCTATAGAATGTCTTACACTATGTCCTATAGTATGTCTTACACTATGTCCTATAGTATGTCCTATAGTATGTCTATAGTATGTCCTATAGTATGTCCTATAGTATGTCCTATAGTATGTCCTATAGTATGTCCTACAGTATGTCCTATAGTATGTCCTATAGTATGTCCTATAGTATGTCCTATAGTATGTCTTACAGTATGTCCTATAGTATGTCCTATAGTATGTCATATAGTATGTCCTATAGTATGTCCTATAGTATGTCCTATAGTATGTCTTACACTATGTCCTATAGTATGTCCTATAGTATGTCCTACAGTATGTCCTATAGTATGTCCTATAGTATGTCCTATAGTATGTCCTATAGTATCTCCTATAGTATGTCTTATAGTATGTCTTATAGTATGTCTTACACTATGTCCTATAGTATGTCCTATAGTATGTCTTACACTATGTCCTATAGTATGTCCTATAGTATGTCCTATAGTATGTCCTACAGTATGTCCTACAGTATGTCCTATAGTATGTCCTATAGTATGTCCTATAGTATGTCCTATAGTATGTCCTATAGTATGTCTTACACTATGTCCTATAGTATGTCCTATAGTATGTCCTATAGTATGTCCTATAGTATGTCCTATAGTATGTCCTACAGTATGTCCTATAGTATGTCCTATAGTATGTCCTATAGTATGTCCTATAGTATGTCTTACACTATGTCCTATAGTATGTCCTATAGTATGTCCTATAGTATGTCCTACAGTATGTCCTACAGTATGTCCTACAGTATGTCCTACAGTATGTCCTATAGTATGTCCTATAGTATGTCCTATAGTATGTCCTATAGTATGTCCTACAGTATGTCCTACAGTATGTCCTATAGT
Source organism: Coregonus clupeaformis (assembly GCF_020615455.1). Lineage (NCBI taxonomy): Eukaryota > Metazoa > Chordata > Actinopteri > Salmoniformes > Salmonidae > Coregonus > Coregonus clupeaformis. The sequence continues at coordinate 51,456,670 of NC_059198.1, read as the reverse complement.
ATGTCCTATAGTATGTCCTATAGTATGTCCTATAGTATGTCTTACACTATGTCCTATAGTATGTCCTATAGTATGTCCTATAGTATGTCCTATAGTATGTCCTATAGTATGTCCTATAGTATGTCCTATAGTATGTCTTACACTATGTCCTATAGTATGTCCTATAGTATGTCCTATAGTATGTCCTATAGTATGTCTTACACTATGTCCTATAGTATGTCCTATAGTATGTCCTATAGTATGTCCTATAGTATGTCCTATAGTATGTCCTATAGTATGTCCTATAGTATGTCCTATAGTATGTCTTACACTATGTCCTATAGTATGTCCTATAGTATGTCCTATAGTATGTCCTATAGTATGTCCTATAGTATGTCCTACAGTATGTCCTACAGTATGTCCTATAGTATGTCCTATAGTATGTCCTAAAGTATGTCCTATAGTATGTCCTATAGTATGTCTTACACTATGTCCTATAGTGTGTCCTATAGTATGTCCTATAGTATGTCCTACAGTATGTCCTATAGTATGTCCTATAGTATGTCCTATAGTATGTCCTATAGTATGTCATATAGTATGTCCTACACTATGTCCTATAGTATGTCCTATAGTATGTCCTATAGTATGTCCTATAGTATGTCCTATAGTATGTCTTACACTATGTCCTATAGTATGTCCTATAGTATGTCCTATAGTATGTCCTATAGTATGTCCTATAGTATGTCCTACAGTATGTCCTATAGTATGTCCTACAGTATGTCCTATAGTATGTCCTATAGAATGTCCTATAGTATGTCCTATAGTATGTCTTACACTATGTCCTATAGTATGTCCTATAGTATGTCCTATAGTATGTCCTATAGTATGTCCCATAGTATGTCCTACAGTATGTCCTATAGTATGTCCTATAGTATGTCCTATAGTATGTCCTATAGTATGTCCTACAGTATGTCCTATAGTATGTCCTATAGTATGTCCTATAGTATGTCCTATAGTATGTCTTACACTATGTCCTATAGTATGTCCTATAGTATGTCCTATAGTATGTCCTATAGTATGTCCTACAGTATGTCTTACACTATGTCCTATAGTATGTCCTATAGTATATCCTATAGTATGTCCTATAGTATGTCCTATAGTATGTCCTATAGTATGTCTTACACTATGTCCTATAGTATGTCCTATAGTATGTCCTATAGTATGTCCTATAGTATGTCCTATAGTATGTCCTATAGTATGTCTTACACTATGTCCTATAGTATGTCCTATAGTATGTCCTATAGTATGTCCTATAGTATGTCCTATAGTATGTCTTACACTATGTCCTATAGTATGTCCTATAGTATGTCCTATAGTATGTCTTACACTATGTCCTATAGTATGTCCTATAGTATGTCCTATAGTATGTCCTATAGTATGTCCTATAGTATGTCTTACACTATGTCCTATAGTATGTCCTATAGTATGTCCTATAGTATGTCCTATAGTATGTCCTATAGTATGTCTTACACTATGTCCTATAGTATGTCCTATAGTATGTCCTATAGTATGTCCTATAGTATGTCCTACAGTATGTCCTATAGTATGTCCTATAGTATGTTCTATAGTATGTCCTATAGTATGTCCTATAGTATGTCATACACTATGTCCTATAGTATGTCCTATAGTATGTCCTATAGTATGTCCTATAGTATGTCCTATAGTATGTCCTATAGTATGTCCTATAGTATGTCCTATAGTATGTCCTATAGTATGTCATATAGAATATCCTATAGTATGTCCTATAGTATGTCCTATAGTATGTCCTACAGTATGTCCTACAGTATGTCCTATAGTATGTCCTATAGTATGTCCTATAGTATGTCCTATAGTATGTCATATAGTATGTCCTATAGTATGTCCTATAGTATGTCCTATAGTATGTCCTATAGTATGTCTTACACTATGTCCTATAGTATGTCCTATAGTATGTCCTATAGTATGTCCTACAGTATGTCCTATAGTATGTCCTATAGTATGTCCTATAGTATGTCCTATAGTATGTCCTATAGTATGTCTTATAGTATGTCTTATAGTATGTCTTACACTATGTCCTATAGTATGTCCTATAGTATGTCTTACACTATGTCCTATAGTATGTCCTATAGTATGTCCTAAAGTATGTCCTACAGTATGTCCTACAGTATGTCCTATAGTATGTCCTATAGTATGTCCTATAGTATGTCCTAAAGTATGTCCTATAGTATGTCCTATAGTATGTCCTATAGTATGTCCTACACTATGTCCTATAGTATGTCTTACACTATGTCCTATAGTATGTCCTATAGTATGTCCTATAGTATGTCCTATAGTATGTCATACACTATGTCATACACTATGTCCTATAGTATGTCCTATAGTATGTCCTATAGTATGTCCTATAGTATGTCATATAGAATATCCTATAGTATGTCCTATAGTATGTCCTATAGTATGTCCTACAGTATGTCCTACAGTATGTCCTATAGTATGTCCTATAGTATGTCCTATAGTATGTCCTATAGTATGTCATATAGTATGTCCTATAGTATGTCCTATAGTATGTCCTATAGTATGTCCTATAGTATGTCTTACACTATGTCCTATAGTATGTCCTATAGTATGTCCTATAGTATGTCCTACAGTATGTCCTATAGTATGTCCTATAGTATGTCCTATAGTATGTCCTATAGTATGTCCTATAGTATGTCTTATAGTATGTCTTATAGTATGTCTTACACTATGTCCTATAGTATGTCCTATAGTATGTCTTACACTATGTCCTATAGTATGTCCTATAGTATGTCCTAAAGTATGTCCTACAGTATGTCCTACAGTATGTCCTATAGTATGTCCTATAGTATGTCCTATAGTATGTCCTATAGTATGTCCTATAGTATGTCCTATAGTATGTCCTATAGTATGTCCTACAGTATGTCCTATAGTATGTCCTATAGTATGTCCTATAGTATGTCTTACACTATGTCCTATAGTATGTCCTATAGTATGTCCTATAGTATGTCCTATAGTATGTCCTACAGTATGTCCTACAGTATGTCCTACAGTATGTCGTATAGTATGTCCTATAGTATGTCCTATAGTATGTCCTATAGTATGTCCTACAGTATGTCCTACAGTATGTCCTATAGTATGTCCTATAATATGTCCTATAGTATGTCCTATAGTATGTCCTATAGTATGTCTTACACTATGTCCTATAGTATGTCCTATAGTATGTCCTATAGTATGTCCTATAGTATGTCCTATAGTATGTCCTATAGTATGTCTTACACTATGTCCTATAGTATGTCCTATAGTATGTCCTATAGTATGTCTTACACTATGTCCTATAGTATGTCCTATAGTATGTCCTATAGTATGTCCTATAGTATGTCCTATAGTATGTCCTATAGTATGTCTTACACTATGTCCTATAGTATGTCCTATAGTATGTCCTATAGTATGTCCTATAGTATGTCCTATAGTATGTCCTACAGTATGTCCTACAGTATGTCCTATAGTATGTCCTATAGTATGTCCTATAGTATGTCTTACACTATGTCCTATAGTATGTCCTATAGTATGTCCTATAGTATGTCCTACAGTATGTCCTATAGTATGTCCTATAGTATGTCCTATAGTATGTCCTATAGTATGTCCTATAGTATGTCCTACACTATGTCCTATAGTATGTCCTATAGTATGTCCTATAGTATGTCCTATAGTATGTCCTATAGTATGTCCTATAGTATGTCCTATAGTATGTCCTATAGTATGTCCTATAGTATGTCCTACAGTATGTCCTATAGTATGTCCTACAGTATGTCCTATAGTATGTCCTATAGTATGTCCTATAGTATGTCTTACACTATGTCCTATAGTATGTCCTATAGTATGTCCTATAGTATGTCCTATAGTATGTCCTATAGTATGTCCCATAGTATGTCCTACAGTATGTCCTATAGTATGTCCTATAGTATGTCCTATAGTATGTCCTACAGTATGTCCTATAGTATGTCCTATAGTATGTCCTATAGTATGTCCTATAGTATGTCCTATAGTATGTCCTACAGTATGTCCTATAGTATGTCCTATAGTATGTCCTATAGTATGTCCTATAGTATGTCCTACAGTATGTCCTATAGTATGTCCTATAGTATGTCCTATAGTATGTCATATAGTATGTCTTACACTATGTCCTATAGTATGTCCTATAGTATGTCCTATATTATGTCATATAGTATGTCCTATAGTATGTCCTACAGTATGTCCTACAGTATTTCCTATAGTATGTCCTATAGTATGTCCTATAGTATGTCCTATAGTATGTCCTATAGTATGTCCTATAGTATGTCCTATAGTATGTCTTACACTATGTCCTATAGTATGTCCTATAGTATGTCCTATAGTATGTCCTATAGTATGTCCTATAGTATGTCCTATAGTATGTCTTACACTATGTCCTATAGTATGTCCTATAGTATGTCCTATAGTATGTCCTATAGTATGTCCTATAGTATGTCCTATAGTATGTCCTATAGTATGTCCTATAGTATGTCCTACAGTATGTCCTATAGTATGTCCTATAGTATGTCCTATAGTATGTCCTATAGTATGTCTTACACTATGTCCTATAGTATGTCCTATAGTATGTCCTATAGTATGTCTTACACTATGTCCTATAGTATGTCCTATAGTATGTCCTATAGTATGTCCTATAGTATGTCCTATAGAATGTCTTACACTATGTCCTATAGTATGTCTTACACTATGTCCTATAGTATGTCCTATAGTATGTCCTATAGTATGTCCTATAGTATGTCCTATAGTATGTCCTATAGTATGTCCTATAGTATGTCCTACAGTATGTCCTATAGTATGTCCTATAGTATGTCCTATAGTATGTCCTATAGTATGTCTTACAGTATGTCCTATAGTATGTCCTATAGTATGTCATATAGTATGTCCTATAGTATGTCCTATAGTATGTCCTATAGTATGTCTTACACTATGTCCTATAGTATGTCCTATAGTATGTCCTACAGTATGTCCTATAGTATGTCCTATAGTATGTCCTATAGTATGTCCTATAGTATCTCCTATAGTATGTCTTATAGTATGTCTTATAGTATGTCTTACACTATGTCCTATAGTATGTCCTATAGTATGTCTTACACTATGTCCTATAGTATGTCCTATAGTATGTCCTATAGTATGTCCTACAGTATGTCCTACAGTATGTCCTATAGTATGTCCTATAGTATGTCCTATAGTATGTCCTATAGTATGTCCTATAGTATGTCTTACACTATGTCCTATAGTATGTCCTATAGTATGTCCTATAGTATGTCCTATAGTATGTCCTATAGTATGTCCTACAGTATGTCCTATAGTATGTCCTATAGTATGTCCTATAGTATGTCCTATAGTATGTCTTACACTATGTCCTATAGTATGTCCTATAGTATGTCCTATAGTATGTCCTACAGTATGTCCTACAGTATGTCCTACAGTATGTCCTATAGTATGTCCTATAGTATGTCCTATAGTATGTCCTATAGTATGTCCTACAGTATGTCCTACAGTATGTCCTATAGTATGTCCTATAGTATGTCCTATAGTATGTCCTATAGTATGTCTTACACTATGTCCTATAGTATGTCCTATAGTATGTCCTATAGTATGTCCTATAGTATGTCCTATAGTATGTCCTATAGTATGTCCTATAGTATGTCTTACACTATGTCCTATAGTATGTCCTATAGTATGTCCTATAGTATGTCCTATATTATGTCTTACACTATGTCCTATAGTATGTCCTATAGTATGTCCTATAGTATGTCCTATAGTATGTCCTATAGTATGTCCTATAGTATGTCCTATAGTATGTCCTATAGTATGTCTTACACTATGTCCTATAGTATGTCCTATAGTATGTCCTATAGTATGTCCTATAGTATGTCCTTATAGTATGTCCTACAGTATGTCCTACAGTATGTCCTATAGTATGTCCTATAGTATGTCCTAAAGTATGTCCTATAGTATGTCCTATAGTATGTCTTACACTATGTCCTATAGTGTGTCCTATAGTATGTCCTATAGTATGTCCTACAGTATGTCCTATAGTATGTCCTATAGTATGTCCTATAGTATGTCCTATAGTATGTCATATAGTATGTCCTACACTATGTCCTATAGTATGTCCTATAGTATGTCCTATAGTATGTCCTATAGTATGTCCTATAGTATGTCTTACACTATGTCCTATAGTATGTCCTATAGTATGTCCTATAGTATGTCCTATAGTATGTCCTATAGTATGTCCTACAGTATGTCCTATAGTATGTCCTACAGTATGTCCTATAGTATGTCCTATAGAATGTCCTATAGTATGTCCTATAGTATGTCTTACACTATGTCCTATAGTATGTCCTATAGTATGTCCTATAGTATGTCCTATAGTATGTCCCATAGTATGTCCTACAGTATGTCCTATAGTATGTCCTATAGTATGTCCTATAGTATGTCCTATAGTATGTCCTACAGTATGTCCTATAGTATGTCCTATAGTATGTCCTATAGTATGTCCTATAGTATGTCTTACACTATGTCCTATAGTATGTCCTATAGTATGTCCTATAGTATGTCCTATAGTATGTCCTACAGTATGTCTTACACTATGTCCTATAGTATGTCCTATAGTATATCCTATAGTATGTCCTATAGTATGTCCTATAGTATGTCCTATAGTATGTCTTACACTATGTCCTATAGTATGTCCTATAGTATGTCCTATAGTATGTCCTATAGTATGTCCTATAGTATGTCCTATAGTATGTCTTACACTATGTCCTATAGTATGTCCTATAGTATGTCCTATAGTATGTCCTATAGTATGTCCTATAGTATGTCTTACACTATGTCCTATAGTATGTCCTATAGTATGTCCTATAGTATGTCTTACACTATGTCCTATAGTATGTCCTATAGTATGTCCTATAGTATGTCCTATAGTATGTCCTATAGTATGTCTTACACTATGTCCTATAGTATGTCCTATAGTATGTCCTATAGTATGTCCTATAGTATGTCCTATAGTATGTCTTACACTATGTCCTATAGTATGTCCTATAGTATGTCCTATAGTATGTCCTATAGTATGTCCTACAGTATGTCCTATAGTATGTCCTATAGTATGTTCTATAGTATGTCCTATAGTATGTCCTATAGTATGTCATACACTATGTCCTATAGTATGTCCTATAGTATGTCCTATAGTATGTCCTATAGTATGTCCTATAGTATGTCTTACACTATGTCCTATAGTATGTCCTATAGTATGTCCTATAGTATGTCCTATAGTATGTCCTATAGTATGTCTTACACTATGTCCTATAGTATGTCCTATAGTATGTCCTATAGTATGTCCTATAGTATGTCCTATAGTATGTCCTATAGTATGTCCTATAGTATGTCCTATAGTATGTCCTATAGTATGTCCTACAGTAGGTTATACAGTATGTCTTCTAGTATGTCCTACAGTAGGTTATGCAGTATGTCTTCTAGTATGTCCTATAGTATGTCCTATAGTATGTCTTACAGTAGGTTATACAGTATGTCTTCTAGTATGTCCTACAGTAGGTTATGCAGTATGTCTTCTAGTATGTCCTATAGTATGTCCTATAGTATGTCCTACAGTATGTCCTATAGTATGTCCTATAGTATGTCCTATAGTATGTCCTATAGTATGTCCTATAGTATGTCCTATAGTATGTCCTATAGTATGTCCTATAGTATGTCTTACACTATGTCCTATAGTATGTCCTATAGTATGTCCTATAGTATGTCCTATAGTATGTCCTATAGTATGTCTTACACTATGTCCTATAGTATGTCCTATAGTATGTCCTATAGTATGTCCTATAGTATGTCATATAGTATGTCCTATAGTATGTCCTATAGTATGTCCTATAGTATGTCTTACACTATGTCCTATAGTATGTCCTATAGTATGTCCTATAGTATGTCCTATAGTATGTCCTATAGAATGTCCTACAGTATGTCCTACAGTATGTCCTATAGTATGTCCTATAGTATGTCCTAAAGTATGTCCTATAGTATGTCCTATAGTATGTCTTACACTATGTCCTATAGTGTGTCCTATAGTATGTCCTATAGTATGTCCTACAGTATGTCCTATAGTATGTCCTATAGTATGTCCTATAGTATGTCCTATAGTATGTCATATAGTATGTCCTACACTATGTCCTATAGTATGTCCTATAGTATGTCCTATAGTATGTCCTATAGTATGTCCTATAGTATGTCTTACACTATGTCCTATAGTATGTCCTATAGTATGTCCTATAGTATGTCCTATAGTATGTCCTACAGTATGTCCTATAGTATGTCCTACAGTATGTCCTATAGTATGTCCTATAGTATGTCCTATAGTATGTCCTATAGTATGTCTTACACTATGTCCTATAGTATGTCCTATAGTATGTCCTATAGTATGTCCTATAGTATGTCCCATAGTATGTCCTACAGTATGTCCTATAGTATGTCCTATAGTATGTCCTATAGTATGTCCTATAGTATGTCCTACAGTATGTCCTATAGTATGTCCTATAGTATGTCCTATAGTATGTCCTATAGTATGTCTTACACTATGTCCTATAGTATGTCCTATAGTATGTCCTATAGTATGTCCTATAGTATGTCCTATAGTATGTCCTACAGTATGTCTTACACTATGTCCTATAGTATGTCCTATAGTATGTCCTATAGTATGTCCTATAGTATGTCCTATAGTATGTCCTATAGTATGTCTTACACTATGTCCTATAGTATGTCCTATAGTATGTCCTATAGTATGTCCTATAGTATGTCCTATAGTATGTCTTACACTATGTCCTATAGTATGTCCTATAGTATGTCCTATAGTATGTCCTATAGTATGTCCTATAGTATGTCCTATAGTATGTCTTACACTATGTCCTATAGTATGTCCTATAGTATGTCCTATAGTATGTCCTATAGTATGTCTTACACTATGTCCTATAGTATGTCCTATAGTATGTCCTATAGTATGTCCTATAGTATGTCCTATAGTATGTCTTACACTATGTCCTATAGTATGTCCTATAGTATGTCCTATAGTATGTCCTATAGTATGTCCTATAGTATGTCCTATAGTATGTCCTACAGTAGGTTATACAGTATGTCTTCTAGTATGTCCTACAGTAGGTTATGCAGTATGTCTTCTAGTATGTCCTATAGTATGTCCTATAGTATGTCTTACAGTAGGTTATACAGTATGTCTTCTAGTATGTCCTACAGTAGGTTATGCAGTATGTCTTCTAGTATGTCCTATAGTATGTCCTATAGTATGTCCTATAGTATGTCCTATAGTATGTCCTATAGTATGTCCTATAGTATGTCCTACAGTAGGTTATACAGTATGTCTTCTAGTATGTCCTACAGTAGGTTATGCAGTATGTCTTCTAGTATGTCCTATAGTATGTCCTATAGTATGTCCTATAGTATGTCTTACAGTAGGTTATACAGTATGTCTTCTAGTATGTCCTACAGTAGGTTATGCAGTATGTCTTCTAGTATGTCCTATAGTATGTCCTATAGTATGTCCTATAGTATGTCCTATAGTATGTCTTACACTATGTCCTATAGTATGTCCTATAGTATGTCCTATAGTATGTCCTATAGTATGTCTTACACTATGTCCTATAGTATGTCCTATAGTATGTCCTATAGTATGTCCTATAGTATGTCCTATAGTATGTCTTACACTATGTCCTATAGTATGTCCTATAGTATGTCCTATAGTATGTCCTATAGTATGTCTTACACTATGTCCTATAGTATGTCCTATAGTATGTCCTATAGTATGTCCTATAGTATGTCCTACAGTATGTCCTATAGTATGTCCTATAGTATGTCCTATAGTATGTCCTATAGTATGTCCTATAGTATGTCATACACTATGTCCTATAGTATGTCCTATAGTATGTCCTATAGTATGTCCTATAGTATGTCCTATAGTATGTCTTACACTATGTCCTATAGTATGTCCTATAGTATGTCCTATAGTATGTCCTATAGTATGTCCTATAGTATGTCTTACACTATGTCCTATAGTATGTCCTATAGTATGTCCTATAGTATGTCCTATAGTATGTCCTATAGTATGTCCTATAGTATGTCCTATAGTATGTCCTACAGTAGGTTATACAGTATGTCTTCTAGTATGTCCTACAGTAGGTTATGCAGTATGTCTTCTAGTATGTCCTATAGTATGTCCTATAGTATGTCTTACAGTAGGTTATACAGTATGTCTTCTAGTATGTCCTACAGTAGGTTATGCAGTATGTCTTCTAGTATGTCCTATAGTATGTCCTATAGTATGTCCTATAGTATGTCCTATAGTATGTCCTATAGTATGTCCTATAGTATGTCCTATAGTATGTCCTACAGTAGGTTATACAGTATGTCTTCTAGTATGTCCTACAGTAGGTTATGCAGTATGTCTTCTAGTATGTCCTATAGTATGTCCTATAGTATGTCCTATAGTATGTCTTACAGTAGGTTATACAGTATGTCTTCTAGTATGTCCTACAGTAGGTTATGCAGTATGTCTTCTAGTATGTCCTATAGTATGTCCTATAGTATGTCCTATAGTATGTCCTATAGTATGTCCTATAGTATGTCCTATAGTATGTCCTATAGTATGTCCTATAGTAGGTCCTAAAGAAAAACCCTTGAATTAGTAGGTGTGTCCAAACTTTTGACTGGTACTGTGTATGCAGTGCATTCGGAAAGTATTCAGACCCCTTGAATCTTTCCACATTTTGTAGATTACAGCCTTATTCTAAAATGGATTAAAAGCTACTTTTTCCTCATCGTTCTACACACAATACCCCATAATGACAAAGTGAAAACAGGTTTTTAGAATGTGTTGCAAATGTATACAAAATAAAAAACAGAAATATATTATTTACAAAAGTATTCAGACCCTTTGCTATGAGACTCGAAATTGAGCTCAGGTGCATCCTGTTTCCATTGATCATCCTTGAGATGTTTCTACAACTTGATTGGAGTCCACCTGTGGTAAATTCAATTAATTTGACATGATTTGGAAAGGCATAAACCTGTATATATAAGGTCCCACAGTTGACAGTGCATGCCAGAGCAAAAACCAAGCCAGAAGGAATTGTCCGTAGAGCTCCGAGACATGATTGTGTCGAGGCACAGATCTGGGGAAGGGTACCAAAAAATGTCTGCAGCATTGAAGATCCCCAAGAACACAGTGGCCTCCATCATTCTTAAATGTAAGAAGTTTGGAACCACCAAGACTCTTCCTAGAGCTGGCCGCCCGGCCAAACTGAGCCATTGGGGGAGAAGGGCCTTGGTCAGGGAGGTGACCAAGAACCCGATGGTCACTCTAACAGAGCTCCAGAGTTCCTCTGTGGAGATGGGAGAACCTTCCAGAAGGACAACCATCTCTGCAGCACTCCACCAATCAGGCTTAAGCACACAGCCAAGACAACACAGGAGTGGCTTCGGGACAAGTCTCTGAATGTCCTTGAGTGGCCCAGCCAGAGCCCGGACTTGAACCCGATCGAAAATCTCTGGAGAGACCTGAAAATAGCTGTGCAGCGACGCTCCCCATCCAACCTGACTTCGCTTGAGAGGATCTGCAGAGAAGAATGGGAGAAACTCCACAAAAATAGATGTGCCAAGCTTGTAGCGTCATACCCAAGAAGACTCGAGGCTGTAATCGCCGCCAAATGTACTTCAACAAAGTACTGAGTAAATGGTCTGGATACTTGTAAATGTGATATTTCAGTTTCTTATTATTAAAACATTTTCAAACATTTATAGAAACCAGTTTTTACTTTGTCATTATGGGATATTGTGTGTAGATTGATGAGGAGAAAAACTATTTAATCCATTTTAGAATAAGACTGTATCAGAACAAAATGTGGAAAAAGTCAAGGGGTCTGTATACTTTCCGAATGTGTTATTTCATAGTTTTGATGTCTTCACTATTATTCTACGATGTAGAAAATAGTTAAAATAAAGAAAAACCCTTGAATGAGTAGGTTTGTCCAAACTTTTCACTGGTACTGTACGGTTGAAGTCGGAAGTTTACATACACTTAGGTTGGAATCATTAAAACTCGTTTTTCAACCACTCCACAAATGTCTTGTTAACAAACTATAGTTTTGGCAAGTCGGTTAGGACATCTACTTTGTGCATGACACAAGTAATTCTTCCAACAATTGTTTACAGACAGATTATTTCACTTATAATTCACTGTTCCAGTGGGTCAGAAGATTACATACACTAAATTGACTGTGCCTTTAAACAGCTTGCAAAATTCCAGAAAATGATGTCATGGCTTTAGAAGCTTCTAATAGGCTAATTGACATAATTTGAGTCAATTGGAGGTGTACCTGTGGATGTATTTCAAGGCCTATCTTCAAACTCAGTGCCTCTTTGCTTGACATCATGGGAAAATAAAAAGAAATCAGCAAAGACCTCAGAAAAAAATTGTAGACCTCCACAACTCTGGTTCATCCTTGGGAGCAATTTCCAAACGCCTGAAGGTACCGCGTTCATCTGAACAAACAATAGTATGCAAGTATAAACACCATTGGACCACGCAGCCATCATACCACTCAGGAAGGAGACGTGTTCTGTCTCCTAGAGATGAACATACTTTGGTGCGAAAAGTGCAAATCAATTCCAGAACAACAGCAAAGGACCTTGTGAAGATGCTGGAGGAAACAGGTACAAAAGTATCTACACTGCTAAAAAAAATAAAGGGAACACTTAAACAACACAATATAACTCCAAGTCAATCACACTTCTGTGAAATCAAACTGTCCACTTAGGAAGCAACACTGATTGACAATACATTTCACATGCTGTTGTGCAAATGGAATAGACAACAGGTGGAAATTATATGCAATTAGCAAGACACCCCCAATAAAGGACTGGTTTTGCAGGTGGTGACCACAGACCACTTCTCAGTTCCTATGCTTCCTGGCTGATGTTTTGGTCACTTTTGAATGCTGGCGGTGCTTTCACTCTAGTGGTAGCATGAGACGGAGTCTACAATCCACACAAGTGGCACAGGTAGTGCAGCTCATCCAGGATGGCACATCAATGCGAGCTGTGGCAAGAAGTTTTGCTGTGTCTGTCAGCGTAGTGTCCAGGGCATGGAGGCGCTACCAGGAGACAGGCCAGTACATCAGGAGACGTGGAGGAGGCCGTAGGAGGGCAACAACCCAGCAGCAGGACTGCTACCTCCGCCTTTGTGCAAGGAGGAGCAGGAGGAGCACTGCCAGAGCCCTGCAAAATGACCTCCAGCAGGCCACAAATGTGCATGTGTCTGCTCAAACGGTCAGAAACAGACTCCATGAGGGTGGTATGAGGGCCCGACGTCCACAGGTGGGGGTTGTGCTTACAGCCCAACACCGTGCAGGACATTTGGCATTTGCCAGAGAACACCAAGATTGGCAAATTCGTCACTGGCGCCCTGTGCTCTTCACAGATGAAAGCAGGTTCACACTGAGCACATGTGACAGACGTGACAGAGTCTGGAGACGCCGTGGAGAACGTTCTGCTGCCTGCAACATCCTCCAGCATGACCGGTTTGGCGGTGGGTCATTCATGGTGTGGGGTGGCATTTCTTTGGGGGGCCGCACAGCCCTCCATGTGCTCGCCAGAGGTAGCCTGACTGCCATTAGGTACCGAGATGAGATCCTCAGACCCCTTGTGAGACCATATGCTGGTGCGGTTGGCCCTGGGTTCCTCCTAATGCAAGACACTGCTAGACCTCATGTGGCTGGAGTGTGTCAGCAGTTCCTGCAAGAGGAAGGCATTGATGCTATGGACTGGCCCGCTCGTTCCCCAGACCTGAATCCAATTGAGCACATCTGGGACATCATGTCTCACTCCATCCACCAACGCCACGTTGCACCACAGACTGTCCAGGAGTTGGCGGATGCTTTAGTCCAGGTCTGGGAGGAGATCCCTCAGGAGACCATCCGCCACCTCATCAGGAGCATGCCCAGGCGTTGTAGGGAGGTCATACACACTACTGAGCCTCATTTTGACTTGTTTTAAGGACATTACATCAAAGTTGGATCAGCCTGTAGTGTGGTTTTCCACTTTAATTTTGAGGGTGACTCCAAATCCAGACCTCCATGGGGTTGATAAATTTGATTTCCATTGATAATTGTTGTGTGATTTTGTTGTCAGCACATTCAACTATGTAAAGAAAAAAGTATTTAATAAGATTATTTCCTTCATTCAGATCTAGGATGTGTTATTTTAGTGTTCCCTTTATTTATTTGAGCAGTGTATATCAACAGTAAAATGAGTCTTATATCGACATAACCTGAAAGGCCGCTCAGCAAGGAAGAAGCCACTGCTCCAAAACCGCCATAAAAAAGCCAGACTACGGTTTGCAACTGCACATGGGGACAAAGATCATACTTTTTGGAGAAATATCCTCTGGTCTGATGAAACAAAAATAGAACTGTTTGGCCATAATGACCATCGTAATGTTTGGAGGAAAAAGGGGGACTTGCAAGCCGAAGAACACCATCCCAACCGTGAAGCACGGGGGTGGCAGCATCATGTTGTGGGGGTGCTTTGCTGCATGAGGGACTGGTGCACTTCACAAAATAGATGGCATCATGAGGAAGGAAAATTATGTGGATATATTGAAGCAACATCTCAAGACATCAGTCAGGAAGTTAAAGCTTGGTTGCAAATGGGTCTTCCAAATGGACAATGACCCCAAGCATACTTCCAAAGTTGTGGCAAAATGGCTTAAGGACAACAAAGCCCTGACCTCAATCCTATAGACAATTTGTGGGCAGAACTGAAAAAGTGTGTGCGAGCAAGGAGGCCTACAAACATGACTCAGTTACACCAGCTCTGTCAGGAGGAATGGGCGAAAATTCACCCAACCTATTGTAGGAAGCTTGTGGAAGGCTACCCGACACGTTTGACCCAATTAAACAATATAAAGGCAATGCTACCAAATACTAATTGAGTGTATGTAAACTTCTGACCCACTGGGAATGTGATGAAATAAATAAAAGCTGAAATAAATCATTCTCTCTACTATTATTCTGACATTTCACATTCTTAAAATAAAGTGGTGATCCTAAACGTTTTACTAGGATTAAATGTCAGGAATTTTGAAAAACTGAGTTCAAATGTATTTGGCTAAGGTGTATGTAAACTTTCGACTTCAACTGTATAAATACAGTGAGCTCCATAATTCATTGGACAGTGACCATTTTTTTGTTATTTTGGTTCTGTACTCTAGCACTTTGAGTTTGACAATGAGGGTGAAGTGCAGACTGTCAGCTTTAATTTGAGGGTATTTTCATACATATCGGATTAACCGTTTAGAAATGACAGCACCTTTTGTACATGCCCCCCCATTTTAAGGTACTACAAGTATTTGTTAAATTGGCTTCACAGATGTGTGTCGTTAGGCAGGTGTATTCATTTGTGTCGTTAGTGAATGCAGGAGAGCTGTTGATTAATACTATTGATTCTAGACTTTGCTATTGCCTTTGAAGGTTGTTGTTGGGGTGTGACAACACGAGGAAGACAGCAGTGTCGATGCAAATGAAGCTGGCCGTCATAAGGCTCAGAAATGAAAATCAATCAATCAGGAACATTGCAAAAACCCTGGCCATGCCCAAGTCAACAGTTTGGTTCATCATTAACAAGAAAAAAACAACCGGTGAACTCAATTATGTCAAAAGACCCAGTAGACCGAGGAAGACCACTGTAGTGGATGACCGGAGAATACTCTCTATGGTGAAGAAAAAAAAACCCTGACAACAGCCCAACAGATCAAAAACACTGTCCTGGATGCAGGTGTAGATGTGTCAAAGTCTACCATACGTAGAAGACTACACCAGCAGGACTACAGAGGGTAACACTACAAGATGCAAACCACTGATAAGCCTGAAGAACAGAAAGGCCAGATTACAGTTTGCTAAAAAGCACCTAAAAGAGCCCCAAGAGTTCTGGAAAAAAAGTATTGTGGACAGATGAGACAAAGATGAACATGTACCAGAGTGATGGAAAGAGGAAAGTGTGGAGAAAAAAAAACAAATGCCCATGATCCAAAGCATACCACCTCATCCGTGAAACATGGTGGAGGGCGTGTTATGGCTTGGGCCTGTATGGCTGCCAGTGGAACAGGCTCACTTGTCTTCATCGATGATGTGACTGCAGACAGAAGTAGAACAATGAATTCTGAAGTCTACAGAAATATTTTATCTGCTCAGATAAAACCAAATGCCTCCAAACTCATTGGACGGCACTTCATCATGCAACAAGACAATGACTCTAAACATACTGTTAGAGCAACAAAGGGGTTTTTGATGGCCAAAAAGTGGAAAATCCTTGACTGGCCGAGTCAATCACCGGATCTGAATCCAATTGAACAAGCATTTTACATGCTGAAGAGGAGACTGAAGACAATAAGTCCCAGAAACAAGCAGAAACTGAAGATGGCTGCAGTACAGGCCTGGCAGAGCATCACCAGGGAAGATACCCAGCGTCTGGTGATGTCGATGCATCGCAGACTTCAAGCAGTCATTGCATGCAAAGGATATGCGACCAAATATTAACAATGATTACTTTATTCTACATTATATTAAACTGTCCAATGTCTTTTGATGCCCGAAAATGGGGGGGACCATGTACAAAAGCTTCTATAATTTCTAAACGGTTCATCCGATATGTATGAAAATACCCTCAAATTAAAGCTGACAGTCTACACTTCACCCTCATTGTCATTGTATCCTTTCAAATTCAAGGTGCTAGAGTACAGAACCAAAATAACAAAATAATGGTCACTGTCCAATGAATTATGGAGCTCACTGTATATATATGTATATATATATATATATATATATATATATATACAGTATATAAACC
This sequence comes from Coregonus clupeaformis, assembly GCF_020615455.1. Taxonomy (NCBI): domain Eukaryota; kingdom Metazoa; phylum Chordata; class Actinopteri; order Salmoniformes; family Salmonidae; genus Coregonus; species Coregonus clupeaformis. The sequence goes on along the minus strand of NC_059198.1, from coordinate 51,439,648 downwards.
CATACACCAAAAACATGTATGCACGCATGACTGTAAGTCGCTTTGGATAAAAGCGTCTGCTAAATGGCATATTATTATTATTATAAGTTTAGCCAGGTAAACAGTGAGTGTGTCTGATATCTAACCTACCTGTACTGAACAGTAAGAAGACAAGACATCATAGGAATCATTCATCAGTGAGCCACCAGTGGATCCAGACAACAGTTATGGTGACTATTTACAGAGCTGTTTACCAACTGCTGTTGCATGGTAGACCTGACCTTGTTATCTTGCTTCTACTATCGGACTCACTCATAGGGCTTAGAGTTAAAACCAATAGTTCATATGAACACGAGAAAAAGCATACCATTTCAATTAAGAGAACATCTTGGTTGAATTGATTCATTTAATTCCATCCATTTAGGTACTCGATTCAGATAAATTATAATAACACTTGGGCTCTCCACAAGTTCAAAGACATCAGCATAAACTACATAACCATAGTGGGATAGTTTCCATCCTTCCTTCTTTACAACAATTAATGACCAAGTGTCCCTCTTCCCTCTTTGCTGATAAGCCAGTACGCTAATGTAAGCCTGACACTGACACTGCTAACACCAGGCTATTGCTGAGCCTCTGCTGAACATCCATCTGGGATGGAGAAGGTCTTGGAATGTTTTTTGAGTTCTCCTATAGTATGTCCTACAGTATGTCCACGTGGATGCTTATATGTCTGGAACTGTCCTCCGAGGGACGATTGTTGACCCCGCCCACCACTGTGATGTCCCGCCTAACATCCACTGGTTCATCCAGATACATCAACCGCCTCGCCGCCTGCTTCCAGTGGGTCTCCGGTTTGAACTGAGATGTGTAGAGGACCAGGGGCTTGTCCTCGCCACCGGGAAAGGTTACCGTGAACAACACGCAGAGCGCGTTCACAGCAGACAAACCCGAAACACTCGCACTTGAATGCGCCCCCTTTCACTGATTTCAGCCGCTCCGCGGTAACCGAGTACAGATCCAACTCTGCGAACTTGGGAGGGGTGGGAGAGCAAGTCCGTCACCAAGTTTACAGTGATGTCAGTGTCCATGATGCATTTCCTGGCGAATTCAGACATGCACGACATGTCCACGCCGTACTGGTCCTTCACAGTGGACCAGATACTCAGCTGGTCCTCCACCACAGCGTCATCGATGGGTGCAATATACAATTCCGCCATGGAAGGCAGAATAAGGGTTTAAGCCATTTGTCGTGGGCGAACAGGACAGAATTCAGCATGGATTAGTGAAGCAGTGCGTACCCCATCCACTCGCTTACTGTCACGTCCACCTGCTCGGCGCAAATCGATTGTCTCCAGAGTAGCTTTAATCACTTCGATTCTGTCTTCCATCTTATTATGTTTAACGATTTTCACAGCTTGATCAGCGATTGAACTTTCCTGGCCCTGGCTTGGTCACAGAATATACTTAGAACACCAGTACCTTCCCAGACATCCAACACTATTTTACTTTGGATTGAACTGCTGTTCCTCAGTATCCCTGTCCTGTACGTGTTTGTCCGGACAGTGTCTGCAATCATTTCCTCATGAATGGTAACATCAGAATAACTGTCAAATTACAGATTATCCTGCTAATTTCTGTCTAATTTCCTTTTCTTTGTGAAGTGTAACATTTCCCTTGCCCTCAGATTCTTGTTATCACGTTGGAAATGGAATTTCAGTGCATTATACTTCCTGAAAGGGGAAACGGGTTGCATCATGGTCTTTGTAGTTGTATAAGCAGTCGAATTTGTCAATGTGACAGATATTTGCTTGTGGGAGAACTACATATCCCACAAGTAAAAAGACGGCGGTCACAATGCGTTGTTTAATTCACCTATTGATCAATCGATGACATGAATAGCAGGATATCAAAAATCATCTTAAAGAATAGTGAGAAACATGTTATGATATTGAAAATGTGACTACTGAATGTTCACCAAGACAACCTTGCATATCAAATGCAGCATGCAAGAAAACCATCACCATTTTCTTCACTCCATCATCATCATCATCATCATCATCATCATCATCATCACAGAAAAGCAATAGCGTACACATTTTGCTAAAATAAGATACAGTGGCCATCATAGGCCTACATGTGCTCCGTCAGGATTTGTTTTGCTGTGGGGAAGGCCAATTAAAGGCTACCCAGCATGCCCACAAATAGTTCTAAGCTGTCCATCCTCAGAGTTATGGCAGGCAGAACACAGGTTTATGGCGCTGTTCTCCTCTTTGAGTGAGTCCTCTGTGACTTTCTCCGTTCCTTCCAAAGATCATTGGCTAGCGCTAGTGGGGGATGAGCAGGAGATGTATCCCATTTCACTAAGATCAAAAGGAGAGTAGGGAGCTGCCAGTTTGGTTCAGTTTTCCAGCATTCCAGATGGCCTTTCGAATGGAAACTCAGGGCAGGGTAATGAAAAATGTGAGCACGTGTGTGTGGGGTCAGAAATGCAAAGGCATGGAGAAGTAGCATATAATGAAAGAAACTTCACCTTTACCTGGTTTATCAAAATAATTCATATTAGAAACAATTATTGTATTTGTGTTTGTTCTGAGCCTATGTTAAATCAACACATCTTACCATTTGCAACTAAATGTAGCCCTACTCATTATGAATAGTATAGTACAGTGGTTCCCAACTCCAGTACCCCCAACAGTGGTTCCCAACTCTGGTCCTCCATTACCCCCAACAGTGGTTCCCAACTCCGGTCCTCCAGTACCCCCAACAGTGGTTCCCAACTCTGGTCCTCCATTACCCCCAACAGTGGTTCCCAACTCCGGTCCTCCAGTACCCCCAACAGTGGTTCCCAACTCCAGTCCTCCAGTACCCCCAACAGTGGTTCCCAACTCCAGTCCTCCAGTACCCCCAACAGTGGTTCCCAACTCCAGTCCTCCAGTACCCCCAACAGCCCAACTCCAGTCCTCCAGTACCCCCAACAGGCCAACTCCAGTCCTCCAGTACCCCCAACAGTGGTTCCCAACTCCAGTCCTCCAGTACCCCCAACAGCCCAACTCCGGTCCTCCAGTACCCCCAACAGTGGTTCCCAACTCCGGTCCTCCAGTACCCCCAACAGCCCAACTCCAGTCCTCCAGTACCCCCAACAGTGGTTCCCAACTCCAGTCCTCCAGTACCCCCAACAGCCCAACTCCAGTCCTCCAGTACCCCAACAGCCCAACTCCAGTCCTCCAGTACCCCCAACAGCCCAACTCCAGTCCTCCAGTACCCCCAACAGCCCAACACCAGTCCTCCAGTACCCCCAACAGTGGTTCCCAACTCCAGTCCTCCAGTACCCCCAACAGTGGTTCCCAACTCCAGTCCTCCAGTACCCCCCAACAGTGGTTCCCAACTCCAGTCCTCCAGTACCCCCAACAGTGGTTCCCAACTCCAGTCCTCCAGTACCCCCAACAGCCCAACTCCAGTCCTCCAGTACCCCCAACAGCCCAACACCAGTCCTCCAGTACCCCCCAACAGCCCAACTCCAGTCCTCCAGTACCCCCAACAGGCCAACTCCAGTCCTCCAGTACCCCCAACAGCCCAACTCCAGTCCTCCAGTACCCCCAACAGGCCAACTCCAGTCCTCCAGTATCCCCAACAGCCCAACACCAGTCCTCCAGTACCCCCAACAGGCCAACTCCAGTCCTCCAGTACCCCCAACAGCCCAACTCCAGTCCTCCAGTACCCCCAACAGGCCAACTCCAGTCCTCCAGTACCCCCAACAGCCCAACTCCAGTCCTCCAGTACCCCCAACAGGCCAACTCCAGTCCTCCAGTACCCCCAACAGCCCAACTCCAGTCCTCCAGTACCCCCAACAGGCCAACTCCAGTCCTCCAGTATCCCCAACAGCCCAACACCAGTCCTCCAGTACCCCCAACAGGCCAACTCCAGTCCTCCAGTACCCCCAACAGCCCAACTCCGGTCCTCCAGTACCCCCAACAGCCCAACTCCAGTCCTCCAGTACCCCCAACAGCCCAACTCCGGTCCTCCAGTACCCCCAACAGCCCAACTCCAGTCCTCCAGTACCCTCAACAGCCCAACTCCGGTCCTCCAGTACCCCCAACAGCCCAACTCCAGTCCTCCAGTACTCCCAACAGCCCAACTCCAGTCCTCCAGTACCCCCAACAGCCTCAACTCCAGTCCTCCAGTACCCCCAACAGCCCAACTCCAGTCCTCAGTACCCCCAACAGTGGTTCCCAACTCCGGTCCTCAGTACCCCCAACAGCCCAACTCCAGTCCTCCAGTACTCCCAACAGCCCAACTCCAGTCCTCCAGTACCCCCAACAGCCCAACTCCAGTCCTCCAGTACCCCCAACAGCCCAACTCCAGTCCTCCAGTACCCCCAACAGGCCAACTCCAGTCCTCCAGTACCCCCAACAGCTCACATGTTTGTTGTTGCCCTGGACAAAAAACACCTGATTCAACTCATTGAGGGCCTGATGATTAGTTGACTAGTTAAATCATGTGTGCTTGTCCAGGGCTACAATAAAAATATATTCTGTTGGGGGTACTGGATGACTGGAGTTGGGCTGTTGGGGGTACGGGAGGACTGGAGTTGGGCTGTTGGGGGTACGGAGGACTGGAGTTGGGAACTCTGTTGGGGGTACTGGAGGACTGGAGTTGGGCTGTTGGGGGTACGGGAGGACTGGAGTTGGGCTGTTGGGGGTACTGGAGGACTGGAGTTGAGAACCACTGTTGGGGGGTACTGAGACTGGAGTTGGGCTGTTGTGGTACTGGAGGACTGGAGTTGGGAACCACTGTTGGGGTACTGGAGGACTGAGTTGGGAACCACTGTTGGGGGTACTGGAGGACTGGATTTGGGCTGTTGGTGGTACTGGAGGACTGGAGTTGGGAACCGCCGGCATAGTTAAATGGGTGCTTGTGGGTGGTAAAGATTGGAGTGATAAAGTACTTTCCTACAGTAGGAAAATGTAGATAGAATGCTAAGTTGGTTGCAATTTGTAATTTCCCTTTAACTGTGTAATGGTTGTTTTAGCCATCAGCTTTCTGTAAATGTCCATTCTCCTGGATGTCCATCCCCTTTAATTAAAGTTGTCCATCGCTGTGTGCTGATCTTAACCAGGTGCTCACTGGAGTCAAACTGGTGGAAGGGAAGGCATTGTGTGCACTGGGCCTGAAACATGTTGGGAAAATCTAGAGATAATGCAGGGGAGGCGCTGGTTGGTCAATAAGTAGAGCTGGAGGAAGACAAATCACTTTGGATAATGAGGGCTGTCCTGGAAAAATCCCTAACCTACTCTCTGATATGTATTTCCTAACCTACTCTCTGATATGTATTTCCCTAACCTACTCTCTGATATGTATTTCCCTAACCTACTCTCTGATATGTATTTCCCTAACCTACTCTCTGATATGTATTTCCCTAACCTACTCTCTGATATGTATTTCCCTAACCTACTCTCTGATATGTATTTCCCTAAACTACTCTCTGATATGTATTTCCCTAACCTACTCTCTGATATTTATTTCCCTAACCTACTCTCTGATATGTATTTCCCTAACCTACTCTCTGATATGTATTTCCTTAACCTACTCTCTGATATGTATTTCCCTAACCTACTCTCTGATATGTATTTCCTTAACCTACTCTCTGATATGTATTTCCCTAACCTACTCTCTGATATGTATTTCCCTAACCTACTCTCTGATATGTATTTCCCTAACCTACTCTCTGATATGTATTTCCCTAACCTACTCTCTGATATGTATTTCCCTAACCTACTCTCTGATATGTATTTCCCTAACCTACTCTCTGATATGTATTTCCCTAACCTACTCTCTGATATGTATTTCCCTAACCTACTCTCTGATATGTATTTCCCCTAACCTACTCTCTGATATGTATTTCCCTAACCTACTCTCTGATATGTATTTCCCTAACCTACACTCTGATATGTATTTCCCTAACCTACTCTCTGATATGTATTTCCCTAACCTACTCTCTGATATGTATTTCCTTAACCTACTCTCTGATATGTATTTCCCTAACCTACTCTCTGATATGTATTTCCCTAACCTACTCCCTGATATGTATTTCCCTAACCTACTCTCTGATATGTATTTCCCTAACCTACTCTCTGATATGTATTTCCCTAACCTACTCTCTGATATGTATTTCCCTAACCTACTCTCTGATATGTATTTCCCTAACCTACTCTCTGATATGTATTTCCCTAACCTACTCTCTGATATGTATTTCCCTAACCTACTCTCTGATATGTATTTCCCTAACCTACTCTCTGATATGTGTATTTCTTCCCTTCAAGCTCAAGTTGTTTGTGAAGGAGTGGCTACTACAGCGTTTCCCAAACCCGGTCCTGGGGACCCCAAGGGGTACACGTATTGGTTATTACCCTAGCACTACACAGCTAATTCAAATGATCAAAGCTTGATGATTAGTTGATCATTCGAATCAGCTGTGTAGTGCTAGGGAAAAAGCCAAAAAACGAGCACCCCTTAGGGTCCCGAGGACCGGGTTTAGGAAACGCTGGAATACTACATCATACAGAGACAGACAGTACGATGGGAAAGGACCGAGTGTGTGTGTGAGTATGACCGGCCTTTGGTTTGGCTAGCAATGCTCAAGTTGTAAGTGCAGGAGCATGGATATGTACAATCTGAACTGATGACCATACTGTATGCAACATTTAGATGTTTGACTGTGTGTGTGTGTGTGTGTGTGTGTGTGTGTGTGTGTGTGTGTGTGTGTGTGTGTGTGTATGTGTGTGTGTGAGAGAGTGTGTGTGTGTGTGTCTGTGTGTGTGTGTGTGTGTGTGTGTATGTGTGTGTGTGAGAGAGTGTGTGTGTGTGTGTCTGTGTGTTTGGAGTATGTGTTTTGAAATAGACAGAAAGAGAGGCAGGTGGCAGTTTCCAAGTGTGTAGTTAGAGAGATAAATAGAGCAATAGAGAGAGGACTAAATAGAGGAATAGAGAGAGGACTAAATAGAGGAATAGAGAGAGGACTAGAGAGAGGACTAAATAGAGGAATAGAGAGAGGACTAGAGAGAGGACTAAATAGAGGAACAGAGAGAGGACTACATAGAGCAATAGAGAGAGGACTAAATAGAGGAATAGAGAGAGGACTAAATAGAGGAATAGAGAGAGGACTAAATAGAGGAATAGAGAGAGGACTAAATAGAGGAATAGAGAGAGGACTAAATTGATGACTAAATAGAGGAAGAGAGAGAGGACTAAATAGAGGAATAGATAGAGGACTAAATAGAGGAATAGAGAGAGGACTAATTAGAGAAATAGAGAGAGGACTAAATAGAGGAACAGAGAGAGGACTAAATAGAGGAACAGAGAGATGACTAAATAGAGGAACAGAGAGAGGACTAAATAGAGGTATAGAGAGAGGACTAAATAGAGGAATATAGAGAGGACTAAATAGAGGAATAGAGAGAGGACTAAATAGAGGAATAGAGAGAGGACTAAATAGAGGAATAGAGAGAGGGCTAAATAGAGGAATAGAGAGAGGACTAAATAGAGGAATAGAGAGAGGACTAAATTGATGACTAAATAGAGGAACAGAGAGAGGACTAAATAGAGGAATAGATAGAGGACTAAATAGAGGAATAGAGAGAGGACTAATTAGAGAAATAGAGAGAGGACTAAATAGAGGAACAGAGAGAGGACTAAATAGAGGAACAGAGAGATGACTAAATAGAGGAACAGAGAGAGGACTAAATAGAGGTATAGAGAGAGGACTAAATAGAGGAATATAGAGAGGACTAAATAGAGGAATAGAGAGAGGACTAAATAGAGGAATAGAGAGAGGACTAACTAGAGGAATAGAGAGAGGACTAAATAGAGGAACAGAGAGAGGACTAAATAGAGGAACAGAGAGAGGACTAATTAGAGCAATAGAGAGATGACTAAATGGAGGAATAGAGAGAGGACTAGAGAGAGGACTAAATAGAGGAATAGAGAGAGGACTAAATAGAGGAATAGAGAGAGGACTAAATAGAGGAATAGAGAGAGGACTAAATAGAGGAATAGAGAGAGGACTAAATAGAGGAAAAGAGAGAGGACTAAATAGAGGAATAGAGAGAGGACTAAATAGAGGAGGGGAACGGCACCTCCGTACCTTCAGGCTCTGATCAGTCCCTACACCCAAACGAGGGCATTGCGTTCATTCACATCTGGCCTGCTGGCCCCCTACCTCTGCGGAAGCACAGTTCCCGCTCAGCCCAGTCAAAACTGTTCGCTGCTCTGGCACCCCAATGGTAGAACAAGCTCCCTCACGACGCCAGGACAGCGGAGTCACTCACCACCTTCCGGAGACACTTGAAACCCCACCTCTTTAAGGAATACCTGGGATAGGATAAAGTAATCCTTCTACCCCCCTTACCCCCCAAAAAAAAAAAAATTTGTTTTTATTGTAAAGTGGTTATCCCACTGGCTATAAGGTGAATGCACCAATTTGTAAGTCGCTCTGGATAAGAGCGTCTGCTAAATGACGTAAATGTAAATGTAAAATGACTAGAGAGAGGAGTACATAGAGGAATACAGTGAGCAGGCATGACTAGAGAGAGGAGTACATAGAGGAGTGAGCAGGCTCTCTGTACCATAAAACAGACTGTGGTCCCTCTTCTAGGGCAGCTGCTGTCAGTCTGTAGAGTCCCCCCGGAGCAGCCTGACTGCTGTCAGTCTGTAGAGTCCCCCCGGAGCAGCCTGACTGCTGTCAGTCTGTAGAGTCCCCCCGGAGCAGCCTGACTACTGTCAGTCTGTAGAGTCCCCCCGGAGCAGCCTGACTGCTGTCAGTCTGTAGAGTCCCCCCGGAGCAGCCTGACTGCTGTCAGTCTGTAGAGTCCCCCCGGAGCAGCCTGACTGCTGTCAGTCTGTAGAGTCCCCCGAGCAGCCTGACTGCTGTCAGTCTGTAGAGTCCCCCCGGAGCAGCCTGACTGCTGTCAGTCTGTAGAGTCCCCCCGGAGCAGCCTGACTGCTGTCAGTCTGTAGAGTCCCCCCGGAGCAGCCTGACTGCTGTCAGTCTGTAGAGTCCCCCCGGAGCAGCCTGACTGCTGTCAGTCTGTAGAGTCCCCCCGGAGCAGCCTGACTGCTGTCAGCATGACCAGACCTGTCACCAGCCTTGCACCAGTTCGCACACACGAACAGTGGTGTGGAAAAAACTGCTTTTATTTTAAACAAAACATTGATTATTGTTTTTAATCCTTCTCTTCGTTGCAATGAAAAAGACAGTTGTCACAAGACATGTATTTTTTGTGAACCAGTGAGATGTGGACATAGTACATGTCAAATCTAATTCAAGACATACACACAAATATGACCATACAGTAGCAGCACTGTCCATCCCTCCCCAATCTCCCCCTCCCACCCCCTTCCCTCCCACACCCCTCCCTCCCCCATTCTTCCCCATTCCTCCCCCATCCCCCCACTCTCCCATCATCCCTCCCCATCCCTCCCCCATCTCCCCCCGTCCCCCATCCTCCCCCCCTTGTCCCCCCATCCTCCCCCCATTTCCCCCCATCCTCCCTCCCCCATCCTACCTCCCCCTCCCTCCCCCATCCTCCCACTTCCACTCTCCATCCCCCAGCTTGTGTGCCAGGATCTTGGTCTGTCAATCTAGAGCCCGTGAATCAATTAAATAATTACACCCCGTTTCCCTGAAGACCTGCTTCCCCTCCTTCCATCTATCAGTTACATTACATTACACTACAATTAGATTAAATTACTAAATACAACCCATTGGATTAAATAGCTAAATACAACCATTTAGATTAAATGACTAAATACAACCAATTAGATTACATTACTAAATATAACCAATTAGATTAAATTACTAACTACAACCAATTATATTAAATTACTAAATACACCCAATTAGATTAAATTACTAAGTACAACCTGCAAGTATGACAGACAGCAAGGAGGCAGGCAGAGCGAGATGCTGACTGCGTCGCGATTCCTCCTCAGTATAATGTGTAACTAGACTACAATTGAAACTATGATTATTCACAGACGTTATTAGACATTTTAGACTTTAGACTTAGAATTATAATTTTTTTCAGTTTCAAGCAACATACTTTGTACATTGTAATACATGCATTACTAACAAGTACAGCATTCTCTCCCAGGTTTCCAGATGGATCATATCATGTTGTCTACTGTATGTTGTGTTTATGTTACAGTCATTTCAATTCAATTCCAAAAACATGTATTTCCTGAGAGGGAACTTCATAATGGATTTGAACATAGAAGACACATAACTACATACTGTAGAAGACACATAACTACATACTGTAGAAGACACATAACAACATACTGTAGAAGACACATAACAACATACTGTAGAAGACACATAACTACATACTGTAGAAGACACATAACTACATACTGTAGAAGACACATAACTACATACTGTAGAAGACACATAACTACATACTGTAGAAGACACATAACTACATACTGTAGAAGACACATAACTACATACTGTAGAAGACACATAACTACATACTGTAGAAGACACATAACAACATACTGTAGAAGACACATAACTACATACTGTAGAAGACACATAACTACATACTGTAGAAGACACATAACTACATACTGTAGAAGACACATAACTACATACTGTAGAAGACACATAACAACATACTGTAGAAGACACATAACTACATACTGTAGAAGACACATAACAACATACTGTAGAAGACACATAACAACATACTGTAGAAGACACATAACAACATACTGTAGAAGACACATAACTACATACTGTAGAAGACACATAACTACATACTGTAGAAGACACATAACTACATACTGTAGAAGACACATAACTACATACTGTAGAAGACACATAACTACATACTGTAGAAGACACATAACAACATACTGTAGAAGACACATAACAACATACTGTAGAAGACACATAACTACATACTGTAGAAGACACATAACTACATACTGTAGAAGACACATAACAACATACTGTAGAAGACACATAACTACATACTGTAGAAGACACATAACTACATACTGTAGAAGACACATAACTACATACTGTAGAAGACACATAACTACATACTGTAGAAGACACATAACTACATACTGTAGAAGACACATAACTACATACTGTAGAAGACACATAACTACATACTGTAGAAGACACATAACTACATACTGTAGAAGACACATAACAACATACTGTAGAAGACACATAACTACATACTGTAGAAGACACATAACTACATACTGTAGAAGACACATAACTACATACTGTAGAAGACACATAACTACATACTGTAGAAGACACATAACTACATACTGTAGAAGACACATAACTACATACTGTAGAAGACACATAACTACATACTGTAGAAGACACATAACTACATACTGTAGAAGACACATAACTACATACTGTAGAAGACACATAACTACATACTGTAGAAGACACATAACAACATACTGTAGAAGACAAATATGCACTGTCAGACAAACAGTCATGTTTCAGTCTTTTGATGAGGTGTGCAGCAGCCTTGTGTAGCTTCACTGTCTGGTTCCACCAGCTCCTTCTGTCCACCTCCATATCACCTTAACCACCAGCTCCTCCAGTCCACCTCCATATCACCTTAACCACCAGCTCCTTCTGTCCACCTCCATATCACCTTAACCACCAGCTCCTCCAGTCCACCTCCATATCACCTTAACCACCAGCTCCTCCAGTCCACCTCCATATCACCTTAACCACCAGCTCCTCCAGTCCACCTCCATATCACCTTAACCACCAGCTCCTCCAGTCCACCTCCATATCACCTTAACCACCAGCTCCTCCTGTCCACCTCCATATCACCTTAACCACCAGCTCCTCCAGTCCACCTCCATATCACCCTTAACCACCAGCTCCTCCTGTCCACCTCCATATCACCTTAACCACCAGCTCCTCCAGTCCACCTCCATATCACCTTAACCACCAGCTCCTCCTGTCCACCTCCATATCACCTTAACCACCAGCTCCTCCAGTCCACCTCCATATCACCTTAACCACCAGCTCCTCCTGTCCACCTCCATATCACCTTAACCACCAGCTCCTCCAGTCCACCTCCATATCACCTTAACCACCAGCTCCTCCAGTCCACCTCCATATCACCTTAACCACCAGCTCCTCCAGTCCACCTCCATATCACCTTAACCACCAGCTCCTCCAGTCCACCTCCATATCACCTTAACCACCAGCTCCTCCAGTCCACCTCCATATCACCTTAACCACCAGCTCCTCCTGTCCACCTCCATATCACCTTAACCACCAGCTCCTCCTGTCCACCTCCATATCACCTTAACCACCAGCTCCTCCAGTCCACCTCCATATCACCTTAACCACCAGCTCCTCCTGTCCACCTCCATATCACCTTAACCACCAGCTCCTCCAGTCCACCTCCATATCACCTTAACCACCAGCTCCTCCAGTCCACCTCCATATCACCTTAACCACCAGCTCCTCCTGTCCACCTCCATATCACCTTAACCACCAGCTCCTCCTGTCCACTTCCATATCACCTTAACCACCAGCTCCTCCTGTCCACCTCCATATCACCTTAACCACCAGCTCCTCCAGTCCACCTCCATATCACCTTAACCACTTAACCACCAGCTCCTCCAGTCCACCTCCATATCTCCTTAACCACCAGCTCCTCCAGTCCACCTCCATATCACCTTAACCACCAGCTCCTCCAGTCCACCTCCATATCACCTTAACCACCAGCTCCTCCAGTCCACCTCCATATCACCTTAACCACCAGCTCCTCCAGTCCACCTCCATATCACCTTAACCACCAGCTCCTCCAGTCCACCTCCATATCACCTTAACCACCAGCTCCTCCAGTCCACCTCCATATCACCTTAACCACCAGCTCCTCCAGTCCACCTCCATATCACCTTAACCACTTAACCACCAGCTCCTCCAGTCCACCTCCATATCACCTTAACCACCAGCTCCTCCTGTCCATCTCCATATCACCTTAACCACCAGCTCCTCCAGTCTTCCTCCTTATCACCTTAAACACTTTACCACCAAGTCAAGTGAAGCCTTTCCGATAGTGCTCATTAATCAAACATCCTGTAAAAAGTTGGTGAGGTTCGAAGTGCTCCAAACAGATTGTGGTGAACATGATGGTGCACTTAAAAATGCTTGATGCTTGATGCTCTGAGTAGTTGAGACAGAAACCCCCATAGACGGTTTAAATAATTGCCCTGAGATGTGGTTTTTCATTGAAAGACATGCAATGTTGTAAAGACTTAAAGGGGCAATTTGGGGTTGGTACATCCATTTTTGTGCTTTTAAATTATTTAGATGTTTAACAAAGAAAGTGTAGGGGTAATCTAGTTGTTGTTTGAACCCCAGATTGACCCGTTAAAGGAGGCAAATATTTTGGCATTGCTACCTCAATGCTGTTAGTGGTACACACTGTATGTCTTAATACTGTAAACAGGACTGGAGGCTAAATGCCCTGTATCAGTGTGCGAACATAAGAATGTGTATATTATTCATTATTGGTATATTGCGCAGCCTTTTTCTAAAGCATAATTGATAGGACCATAGAACAAACTCTAAAGCATAGATCCATGCATATTCAAGTCACATGCTATAATCTCACCAGGCGTGCAGCAGGCTATGTGTGGACACCGCAGGTTAATGGCCAATTAACAGTCAGGTGATAATTGGATGGATAGCAGACATCTGGCTTATAAGACCTGGCCTGATTGGAAAGTCAGATAGGGAACCATTCATTCAAAGATCGTCTGAGGTCAAAGTACTCCCGGGTGGCGCAGTGGTCTAAGGCACTGCATCGCAGTGCTAGCTGTGCCACTAGAGATCCTGGTTCGAGTCCAGGCTCTGTCGCCGCGACCGGGAGACCCATGGGCGGCGCACGATTGGTCCAGCGTCGTCCAAGGTAGGGGAGGTTTTGGCCGGCAGGGATGTTGGTTCGTTTCCCACGGAGGGCCAGTATGAAAAAAATAAAAAATAAACATGTATGCATTCACTAACTGTAAGTCGCTCTGGATAAGAACGTCTGCTAAATGACTAAAATGTAAAATGTCAAAGAATGAAATTAATGATAGCCAGACAACCTCTCTCTAACAATGTATTTATAATGCATTAAATGTATAAGGTTATGTCATGTTAGGCTGTGTCGTACACACTTGTAGAGTTTATATACAGTACATGTTGTGATGAAGACTGCAGGGTACAAGATGTAAACATTCATATTGCTGTATAAATAGTCTGTCAATTCAGCACTCTCAATAACTACAGTAGTGTAAATGTTTAGAACCCACATTCTATCTAAGGTGGGGGTGTATAAGTTAACCTAACAAACGTACGTTTTATCCTCTCAACAAAAAGGCCAGACTGAGAGCTGCTCTGAGGAGATTTGATACTGTAGGTTGCTCCTCAACACTGACCTTGAGGTTGTGAAAAATAAAATCAATGATTTTCAGTCTGAGATGCTGGTCAGCAGCAGCAGCAGCAGTGTGTTCAGTTCTCTCTCTCTCTCTCTCTCTCTCTCTCTCTCTCTCTCTCTCTCTCTCTCTCTCTCTCTCTCTCTCTCTCTCTCTCTCTCTCTCTCTCTGTCTCTCTCTCTCTCTCTCTGTCTCTCTCTCTCTCTCTCTCTCTCTCTCTCCTTCTCTCTCTCTCTTCTCTCTCTCTCTCTCTCTCTCCTTCCTTTCCTCTCTCTCTCTCTCCTTCCTTCCCTCCTCTCTCTCTCTCTCTCTCTCTCTCTCTCGCTCCTTCTCCCTCTCTCTCTCTCCTGTCTCTCTCTCTCTCTCTCTCTCTCTCTCTCTCTCTCTCCTCTCTCTCTCTCTCTCTCTCTCTCTCTCTCTCTCTCTCTCTCTCTCTCTCTCTCTCTCTCTCTCTCTCTCTCTCTCTCTGTTCTCTCTCTCTCTCTCTCTCTCTCTCTCTCTCTCTCTCTCTGTTCTCTCTCTCTCTCTCTCTCTCTCTCTCTCTCTCTCTCTCTCTCTCTCTCTCTCTCTCTCTCTCTCTCTCTCTCTCTCTCTCTCTCTCTCTCTCTCTCTCTCTCTCTCTCTCTCTTCTCTCTCTCTCTCTCTCTCTCTCTCTCTCTCTCTCTCTCTCTCTCTCTCTCTCTCTCTCTCTGTCTCTCTCTCTCTCTCTCTCTCGTCTCTCTCTCTCTCTCTCTCTCTCTCTCTCTCTCTCTCTCTCTCTCTCTCTCTCTCTCTCTCTCTCTCTCTCTCTCTCTCTCTCTGTCTCTCTCTCTCTCTCTCTCTCTCTCTCTCTCTCTCTCTCTCTCTCTCTCTCTCTCTCTGTCTCTCTCTCTCTCTCTCTCTCTCTCTCTCTCTCTCTCTCTCTCTCTCTCTCTCTCTCTCTCTCTCTCTCTCTCTCTCTCTCTCTCTCCTTCTCTCTCTCTCTCTCTCTCTGTCTCTCTCTCTCTCTAACTGTCTCTCTCGCTCTCTCTCTCTCTCTCTCTCTCTCTCTCTCTCTCTCTCTCTCTCTCTCTCTCTCTCTCTCTCTCTCTCTCTCTCTCTCTCTCTCTCTCTCTCTCTCTCTCTCTCTCTCTCTCTCTCTCTCTCTCTCTCTCTGCTGTGAATACAGTCTGTCTCCACAGTGGGTGATTCCTCACAAAACTAGAAAAAAAGGACCATGTTCTTTTGTATTTTTATGAACTTTTATCCATAGAAGGAAGGATGTTTTCATATATTTAAATCTTAAAGCATAATTGAGAAATCATTAATTGAAGTTGGAATATTTGTGACATTTTGGCCTTACCCAGGCCTCCTTTAAGACTCCATAATGTTTCATCTGTAGGTGCTGGGTCATTCCACAAAATGAGTGCTTTGATATTTTAAGTAGAAATTTTGCACAAATATTGAATTTTAAAGCCTGTTAATGAATTGCCCTTTAATATAGACCACATGGAAAATTCTATAAAATTTTAATAAATACTTGCTAATGTCCATCTGTGCATTCTCTGTGATTTTAACCCACTTAACCCCAACATTTCTCCAAGTTTTCACCATCATTGTAAAGCTCTAGTTTGCTGCTTTGAGAAAGTCATTTCTGAAGATTATTATTTATTTCATGTGATTAGTGATTCATTTTAAGGTAAAAGAAAACCCTGTCCCTTATTTTAAGGTCAACCCCGTTAAGTGAACTGTACTCTTGTTTTAATATGGTGAAACTATTCCTTCTTAAATATTTTTTTCAAAAGAAACATTTAACATCTAATAGTAAAATCATAGTGTAAAAGCAGGTGAACTGGTTCTACTCTTTTTGGCCATTTTGTGGTGTTTTCTGGTGGGCGGGTTAAGCATAACACTCATAGATAGACAGGCTAGAAATGTTTTAACAATATTTTTGTGAAGCTTGCATTCAATTGCCACTCCATGTTGCACACAAGCTTCAATTCCCCCCTGTCACAAAGGGATTCATGGCTGATTTAACTAGTACCAGTTGGACGGCTGTTCAAGCGGATTTTTCCCAGATGTGGTAAATTCCCACTTACCACTTGGTTACGAACGCACAATAACACCGCTAACCATCCACTGTAGAGCTGTAAAATACCACTTGGAAGCAATGGAACTAGACCTATACTCGGACATATTGTGAAGCGTTGTACGATGTGCAGTATAGTTTTTGTTGAAATCGATAAAAAAATGTATAATCATACAAACAGCCTGATCTCCTGCACTAGATTATTTTCATTGTTTTATTAAACTGAAGAGAGGCACTTACTATAGTCATTAATTTTTTCATCTCTTAACATGCTTTTTATGAAGTTGAACATGTGCAGAATATCACTGCCAAGGTTTTGGCTTGGTGGTCAGAAAACGTATTTCCATTGATCAATATGTAAAGAGTAATGTCATCAGCTGAATCAGGAAACACTTTGGCCATCCTGTACACTAGATGTCATAGCCATGCATTTCTGGAATATTGTTAGCCATTACAAGCATTTTTAGCAAAGATGAAACTATATCTACATGTATTTCAAATACATTTTACGTGACGTTAAATGTATTGACGTTTATAACTTTTTCCTATGGGAGTACGTCTGTCTGTCTGTCTCCCAGGTGCAGACTAGACTAGGGAAGGCCGTCTGTCTGTCCGTCTGTCTGTTTGTCTGTCTCCCAGGTACAGACTAGACCAGGGAAGGCCGACTGTCTGTCCGTCTGTCTGTTTGTCTGTCTCCCAGGTACAGACTAGACCAGGGAAGGCCGACTGTCTGTCCGTCTGTCTGTTTGTCTGTCTCCCAGGTGCAGACCAGACTAAGGCAGGACGCTATGAGGAGACACTGAAGTGTCAGTCATGTCTGGAGTGGAGTGGTCCCGCTGTCTGAAAAGAAGAGAGACACTATTCAAACAGTCCATCCAGAATCATAATGGAATGAGATAAAACAGCAATATGGTTAATGACACCTAGGGGGATGGATAGAGGGAGGGAGAGAGAGAGAGAGAGAGAGAGAGAGAGAGAGAGAGAGAGAGAGAGAGAGAGAGAGAGAGAGAGAGAGAGAGAGAGAGAGAGAGAGAGAGAGAGAGAGAGAGAGAGAGAGAGAGAGAGAGAGAGAGAGAGGGAGAAGGAGCGAGAGAGAGAGAGAGAGAGAGAGAGGGAGAAGGAGAGAGAGAGAGAGAAAGAGAGAGAGGGAGAAGGAGAGAGAGAGAGAGAGAGAGAGAGAGAGAGAGAGAGCGAGAGTCTGTGTGTGTGGCCATGTGTGAGAGAAAAGGATCTTAAATCCATCATTATCATACCTGGTGTGGCATTTGTCTCAATTAAAGCAGCTAGTCTAAGGCGACATGGATACCACCAGATCTGCTTCCTTATGCTGCTGGAGGATGAAGCTGAAACAAAGCAGTTCCTGGAATGCTATTGGTGCTTTTAGTGTTCTAGATTTCCTCCTGCTGTCTGCACTTCAATAGACTGTGACAGGCAGTCTAGACGTTTAGCCGTACAGTATTGCTCTCTCTCATCCAGATTGAAAAATCCATTCTGGTACATTAGCACAAAGTCTAATTGGTAGATGCTGTGCGTCTAATTGCATGCATTGATTGTTCACAAACCTTCTCCACTTGAAATTAAATTTAAAACATGAAAAACTTGAAATTAGATAAAGAAAAGAAAAAGTGTTAATTTCATATTCAGCTGAATTTCAGATGGCTTTGATGCAAAAAAATGGATTAGGAACAGCAGTCATTTGATTACTTGGAAGTGCTGTATGCAATACAATTGAATTGCATTTTAACTGTGCATTTCTATTGACATTCCTTGCCTTGGCATGGTGGCATGTGCCAGAAGTTAACTCCTTTCAGTATGCTTTCACTACAACTGTCACGCCCTGACTCAGGGGACGCTTATATGTTGAGTCAGGGTGTGTATATTCCTTGTTGTGCTTTTTCTGTGTTGTATTCTGGTATGTGTGGATCTGTGTTGGCCGGTGTGGTTCCCAATCAGAGGCAGCTGTCGCTCATTGTCTCTGATTGGGGATCATACCCTGGCAGCCTATTGGCACTGTGTAGTTGTGGGATCTTGTTCCTGGTAAGGTTAGTTGTGTATTCTACCTTAGGACTTCACGTTTCGTTTCCTTTGTTGTTTTGTCGTGTGTTTATTAAGTTCAATAAACATGTACGCATATCACGCTGCGCCTTGGTCTGACCCGTCATTCAACAAACGTGACAACAACCTATTCAATACTCTGTTGGAGACTTAGCTGTTTGTTGAAGGCTGTTTTCTGGCCATTGGAACCAGACTTGATGTGCACTACAAGTCAAAAGTTTTAGAACACCTACTCATTCAAGGGTTTTTCTTTATTTTTACTATTTTCTACATTGTAGAATAATAGTGAAGACATCAAAACTAGGAAATAACACACACTCTTGGCATTCTCTCAACCAGCTTCACCTGGAATGCTTTTCCAACAGTCTTGAAGGAGTTCCCATATATGCTGAGCACTTATTGGCTGCTTTTCCTTCACCCTGCGGTCCGACTCATCCCAAACCATCTCAATTGGGTTGAGGTCGGGTGATTGTGGAGGCCAGGTCATCTGATGCAGCGCTCTATCACTTTCCTTCTTGGTAAAATAGCCATTACACAGCCTTGAGGTGTGTTGGGTCATTGTCCTGTGGAAACCAAGGGTACTAGGGGTGCCCAGAGAATCTTACAGTACTAACCACTCGAGCTGATCAGGAACCTATTCTGAAGGTTCAAATAGAAGACAGAGGCACACCCATGATGATAGACACTGGAGCCACAAATATGCCAAAACTGTAGGATTCTCGGGACAAACGCAGTTAATTCCAACGACAGCTCCAGTTCGGTTAACAGCTGAAAGATATAGGCCCCATGATGAAGCGTGCAAAAGCAAGCTGATGGGACAAGACAGACAACCCCTTGATTTGATCTGCCCATGGGTGTACATTCACACACGTAGATAACCCACTGTTTTACACACTAGGTTAGCCGGGTGGGTGTCACCCCTGTATTTGTGGTAACAGGTAGGAAAGCGGGTTAAAGCTTAGAGTGTGTTAGGAAGGATTAGGTGTGTAGAAGAGGAGGGACCTTTTGTTTATTTTCATTACTTGGACCCCGTTCCCAAACATTCCCTTCTCTTATCATCCCTGGTTTGTTTGATTGGTCTTTGTTGTATTACGGTTTCTTAATGGCTGTTGTATATTAATTTGTTTGATACTTTACTAAACGTCCCCAGAGTGATAACATTGAGTTCTGGTTGTCGTGTCTGGTTATTTTAGTTAGTTACACCCCACATTTCTTCCCCATCCACGGGCATTTACGTCTCCTCCTCAGACGAGCTACACCCGAGGGGAGAACGTAACACAGTAAAACAAGTATTACAACAGCTAAGGATAAAGCAAAGACTTGGATGAGTGTATCACCCACAGTCGCAAGGGATGGTTGAAATAATGAATGGAACCCTCAAGGCTAAACTGAATAAAATCTGTGCTAGTGCAAAGCTTAACTGGGTGGATGCACCACCTTTAATGAGCTATCTCATGCAAAATAACAGAAACACGCACCTAACCCCGCATGAAATGCTTACGGGTCGACCCATGCCAGTGCCAGTTCTGAGAGGACCCTATAAAGGTCACTCACTTGAACAATTAGAGCCAGGACCAGAGGTGTCCGGTCCGGTGGTGCCAGGGGACCAAGTGTACATCAGGGTCTTCCGAAGGAAGTGGAACCAGCCCAGGCGAGAATGTCCGTACAAGGTGGTTTGAGCTATGCCTGCGGCCATACAGGTGGAAGAAAGCACGACCTGGTATCACCTAAACCCCTGCACCAGAGTACCACACGGAAAACAACTACCTAGAGATGAGGAAGCTGAGGATGCTGAAACACCCGCTAGGGAAGAAGAGGAAACAGAAGGAACAGAAGAAGAAGGAGAAAGGATTGAAGCCTCAAGCAAAATCATCACTCCCTGCTGGAGGTGGCCAGCATCAGGGGATGGGGGAGGATGGCAGTAGGAATGCTATTGATGAGCTACGTACTCTGGCTTATTCCCTCAGTAGAGGGACAGACCTCCCAGACCTCCAAGACTCACCAGACCTCCCCACCATTGATTGCTCTGTCTTTGACTGGTCCCCTTAACAGAAATTGGAAACCAAAACAGCTGAATAAGCCAAATTGCATGCTGGCAATAGTGAAAGGCACAGAAACAAGAACCACGACGGAAATACAGAAAGCATTCGCTATTAAGGAGCAAGGGTCAGATCATGGATTATGTGGGTGGGCCCATCACCGGGATTATGGGGAAACCACATGGGACAACAGTAACTGTGATATCAAGATAACAAAAGAAGGAGACAGGTGGACCATAGACGTAAGAGCAACAGCCCAAGACCCAGATAAACAATATGATGTAGTAATTACAAGCACGACGTTCCCAGGAGGCAATGCTGAAGTAATTATTCCTTGGGCGCGTACACCAGCCCCCTTACCTGCTAGGGCCCCAACAGACGTGGAATAAAGGGCATGGAAGGAGGCGCTGGGTAATGGCTGGCCCCTTACCTGCTAGGGCCCCAACAGACGTGGGAATAAAGGGTATGGAAGGAGGCGCTGGGTAATGGCTGGCCCCTTACCTGCTAGGGCCCCAACAGACGTGGGAATAAAGGGTATGGAAGGAGGCGCTGGGTAATGGCTGGCCCCTTACCTGCTAGGGCCCCAACAGACGTGGGAATAAAGGGTATGGAAGGAGGTGCTGGGTAATGGCTGGCCCCTTACCTGCTAGGGCCCCAACAGACGTGGAAGAAAGGGTATGGAAGGAGGCGCTGGGTAATGGCTGGCCCCTTACCTGCTAGGGCCCCAACAGACGTGGAATAAAGGGTATGGAAGGAGGCGCTGGGTAATGGCTGGCCCCTTACCTGCTAGGGCCCCAACAGACGTGGGAATAAAGGGTATGGAAGGAGGCGCTGGGTAATGGCTGGTGTAAGTGGGCACAATATACTACATTAAAACTGAAGAAAGAAAATGTCTAGTATGCACCCCCTCCCCATTAAATGAACTGATAGTAGTACCAAATCCCCACAGCTACCAGGACTGTGCTGATTTAAACCACAACGTATGTCATCTAAGAGACTGGGAGAGACCGTATTGTCCAGCAGAATGTGTTGGCATATATAGGAAACCCGGAATATAAACAATGTGAGCAACTGGATGTTAGAATAGAAACCAGGAAAATGGAAGCACCGGAGAAATATCAAATAGATTATGGGTAGAAGTATGAGTGCTACAACAGAACAATGAGGGTACATGATTTGGGAAAATTCAAGGGAAAATGTGAAACTACATGGCACCTGGATACAAAATATATATTGGAATGCGGATACCCCCCAAAGGAAAATGTATCATGCAGCAGGGTGAAGTACTGGAGTGGTAGGTACCCCTGAAGTATGAATCAGACACTGGCTGATTCCGTGTGAATCAGACACTGGTTGACTCCGTGTGAATCAGACACTGGCTGATTCCGTGAATCAGACACTGGCTGACACTGGCTGATTCCGTGTGAATCAGACACTGGCTGATCGCTCCTTATGAGTATCATTCGTTGGCCGTGGCAGATTTCTTCTGGATCTGCCACGGGCAACTCAGAGTAACATTACCAAAAGGATGGAAAGGTCTCTGTGCCAGAGTACAGCTAATACAGCAAGTTATAATAGCTGACTGGGAGGCCCTAAAGGTTTATGCGCAGGATACCCAATTAAAAAGATCAAAGAGAACATATCAAACCGATCCCAATGTACAGCTAGATTTTATAGGCCAACCCCGGGGAATTCCTAACGAATTGAAAGCTAGACGTGAAAATACATCCAGATTTGAATCAATATTAGTTCGGATAACTCCCAATAAAAACTTAGAATGGATCAATTACATTTATTACAATCAGAAAAGGTTAATAAATTATACTGACTCAGCATTGACAGCTCTGGGAGAACAAGAACAGGCAACAAGTAGGATGACCTGGCAGAATAGGCAGGCTTTAGATTGGCTCCTAGCAGGAAAAAGTTGAATTCTGTGTTATGTTTGGGAGCGAGTGCTGCACCTTTATTCCCAACAGTACTGCCCCAGGTCACTGAGGCAATGATCAAGCTTAAAGGACTAAGACAAGAAGTCAGAAACAATGCTGGGCATGATACTCATGCCTGGGATTGGCTGGACATGACTCTGGGAAATTGGGGAGCCATGTTTGCGAAGATGGCAATTAGGATAGGTGTAGCCTTGGTAGTAATGGGAGTAGTAATGTAGCTCAGCTGGTAGAGCATGGCGCTTGTAACGCCAAGGTAGTGGGTTCGATCCCCGGGACCACCCATACACAAAAATTTATGCACGCATGACTGTAAGTCGCTTTGGATAAAAGCGTCTGCTAAATGGCATATTATTATTATAATTATTATTATTATAGTATTCTGTTGAAATCATTCTTGATTCAATCCACGTTTAAACAAACGACTTTTACATAAAATTGTTGAAAAAAATCCCCCAAGCTCCAGGAGCTCCAGGACAGTATGTTAGTAAAAGAGGAAAACCGTGCAACATCAAAGGGGGCCCGCTGGCCTGTTTGTTTGGCAAACGTGAATGCCAGTGGGGTGTTATCCCCGGGGGGAGGATGGGCTTGCCATGACTATGAAACTAAAAAAGCACAGATTGGAAGTGAACCTTAAGAATGATTTCCGGACTTATATCCGGTTCCGGACTGGGCTCCACAACCTCAACATGATGGTTCATCCGGAGAAGAAAAGGATGAAATAGTTTCAAGAGTGACAAACTTTTATGCAAAGTATGTAATGAAACTACAGGGGCAAGGCAAAAAAAACAACTTATATGCACATGGTTACATCCATTCTTACACTAATGGTTAAACCATTATTATGTCTATTATCTGTTTCATTTTGAATATATTATTTATTAGGTAATGAAGACTTAGAAAGTCCCAAAGGGGGGAATATATAGGTATTTTTCCATTACATATATTATCAAATCATTTAACAATAAGCAGAATCATTATGGGTTTAAAAGAGGACTAGTGACTACACCCGTCTATGATGTATGAAACATATTTTGAAACATATGATGTATGAAACATATGATTAAACATATTTTGTAATCTAGATACATGACTGGACAACCACATTGTGACTGCAGTAATCAATGTACTGTATAATTATTATCAGGTGTGTATGTATATTATTTTTAAAGGATCTGTCTTTATCACGCCACCAATAGAGTTAGGCAAGAGGAGGGAGGGAGGGAGGGAGGGGGCAGGGAGGGAGGAGGGAGGAAGGAGGCAGGGAGCGAGCGAGCGAGGAGGCAGGGAGGAGGGAGGAGGCAGGGAGGCGGGAGGAAGGCAGGGATGGCGGGAGGAGGCAGGGAGGAGAGAGGAGGCAGGGAGGGAGGGAGGGAGGGAGAGAGGGGGGGAGGAGGCAGGGAGGAGAGAGGAGGAAGGGAGGAGGGAGGAGGCAGAGAGGGAGGGAGGAGGCAGGGAGGCAGGAGGGAGGCAGGGATGGAGGGAGGAGGCAGGGAGGAGAGAGGAGGCAGGGAGGGAGGGAGGGAGGAGGGAGGAGGGAGGAGGCAGGGAGGAGAGAGGAGGAAGGGAGGAGGGAGGGAGGAGGCAGAGAGGAATGGAGGAGGTAGGGAGGAGGGAGGAGGCAGGGACGAGAGAGGAGGCAGGGAGGGAGGGAGGGAGGAGGCGGAGAGGGAGGGAGGAGGCAGGGAGGGGGAGGAGGAGAGAGGAGGCAGGGAGGGAGGGAGGGAGGGAGGGAGGGAGGAGAGAGGAGGCAGGGAGGGAGGGAGGGAGGGAGGAGGCAGGGAGGGAGGGAGGAGAGAGGAGGCAGGGAGGGAGGGAGGGAGGGAGGAGGGAGGAGGGAGGAGGCAGGGAGGAGAGAGGAGGAAGGGAGGAGGGAGGGAGGAGGCAGAGAGGAATGGAGGAGGTGGGGGAGGGTAGGGAGGGGAGGAGGCAGGGAGGAGGGGGAGGAGGCAGAGAGGAATGGAGGAGGTAGGGAGGAGGGAGGAGGCAGGGACGAGAGAGGAGGAAGGGAGGAGGGAGGGAGGAGGCGGAGAGGGAGGGAGGAGGCAGGGAGGAGGCAGGGAGGAGAGAGGAGGGAGGGAGGGAGGGAGGGAGGGAGGGGAAAGGGAGGAGGGAGGAGGCAGGGAGGGAAGGAGGAGGCAGAGAGGAGGGAGGAGGCAGGGAGGAGAGAGGAGGGAGGGAGGGAGGGAGTTTGCTATAGATGACAGCATTACCCTGTGAGGTATTGGGACACAGTCAAGATGGCAGGCTTCACAGCGTGGTGTTAAGTAATACCTCTCTGCATCTGGCTAATAAGCTGTAAATAATTGTCCGGCTTCTCTAGCTCTCTCTCTCCTCTTTCTCTGGTTTCGGCCCAGCATAATAACGGGAACATTAAACTGGATCAACCCTTTGTAAAGGCGCTCTGAATGGGTCCCCCATGGAATGGTGTCCGATTTTCCACACTCGGCCTAAATAGCCTGATACAGATGTGATGTACCGAATGTGAAGGAACACACTCACAATGAACCTCAATTCTTTTTTTCTTTGTTAAATTATTTTAATTGAAATGAAGAGAAATAAACCATTTCTTTACTGCTGTTCCAGCCTGTTCGGTCACGGGCGTCCTGCACCCATTATTTTAGAGGGGGCTTGAAGTACACCAGTATGGAGGGGAGGTGGTCTGGACGGGGGATGTGGCCCCCCTCCTGAAACCACTTAGATAGTTACTGATTGGTGGCTTGGTAGCTAGTTACTGGTTGGTGGCTTGGTAGCTAGTTACTGGTTGGTGGCTTGGTAGCTAGTTACTGATTGGTGGCTTGGTATCTAGTTACTGGTTGGTGGCTTGGTAGCTAGTTACTGGTTGGGAGGAAGGAGTAGGCATGGAGGGAGGGAGGGAGAAGGCAGGGAAGGAGAGAGAAGGCAGGGAGGAGGGAGGGAGGAGGCAGGGAGGGAGGGAGGGAGGGAGGGAGGAGTGAGGGAGGAGGCAGGGTGGGAGGTGGGGAGGGAGGAGAAGGCAGGGAGGAGGGAGGGAGGGAGGGAGGGAGGGAGGGAGGGAGGGAGGGAGGGAGGGAGGGAGGGGGGGGCAGGGAGGGAGGGAGGGAGGGAGGGAGGGAGGGAGGGAGGAGGGAGGGAGGGAGGGAGGGAGGGAGGGAGGAGGAGGCAGGGAGGAGGGAGGGAGGAGGGAGGGAGGAGGCAGGAGGCGGCAGGGAGGGAGGGAGGGTGGGAGGGAGGGAGGGAGGGAGGGAGGGAGGGAGGGAGGGGAAAGGGAGGAGGCAGGGAGGGAGGGAGGGAGGGAGGGAGGAGGCAGGGAGGAGAGAGGAGGAAGGGAGGAGGGAGGAGGCAGGGAGGAGAGAGGAGGAAGGGAGGAGGGAGGGAGGAGGTTTCAGACAGTTCTAAACCCATAG
The DNA here is from genome assembly GCF_020615455.1 of Coregonus clupeaformis. Taxonomy (NCBI): domain Eukaryota; kingdom Metazoa; phylum Chordata; class Actinopteri; order Salmoniformes; family Salmonidae; genus Coregonus; species Coregonus clupeaformis. Next base: position 51,413,718 of record NC_059198.1, on the reverse strand, counting down.
TGTGGTGGAGGTGGTGGTGGAGGAGTCTGCAGGTTTCAGACAGTTCTAAACCCATAGTGTGGTGGTGGTGGTGGTGGAGGAGTCTGCAGGTTTCAGACAGTTCTAAACCCATAGTGTGGTGGTGGTGGTGGTGGAGGAGTGTGCAGGTTTCAGACAGTTCTAAACCCATAGTGTGGTGGAGGTGGTGGAGGTGGAGGAGTCTGCAGGTTTCAGACAGTTCTAAACCCATAGTGTGGTGGAGGTGGTGGAGGTGGAGGAGTCTGCAGGTTTCAGACAGTTCTAAACCCATTTCCAGCTCCTCCAGAAACCCCCACCTCCTGACTCAACACTGCCCCAGCCGCCGATACCGCATCTGGGTTACAGAGAGCTGCAGGGTTCCTGGCAGCATTAATATTCCGTACAGTATGAGGGGTTGAGACGGTATTCACGTTGTAAAGGTCTCCTGGATGGATCCATCTGTAACAGGTACATCTATTTAATTACCGTCGCCTTCTGAGAGTTTTTCACAGACAAACCGAATGGGTTCCCAGAGGTAGAGCCAGGTGAGGAATATTCACTTTTGAATCTGAATTTAATTGGAGAGTACCGACTACCGAACATAGTGGCGTCATGCCCATAGGGGCCCCTCACATTTGTCCATTTATTTTTCTCTGATGTTAAATTAATTACTAAACTTACATTTTAAGCCCATGTTTGATCATTATTATTTATAAAAAGATCTGTCAGCGGTATTTTGCGGAGGGGGCACACTTACTGCACCTAACTTAACTAGCTACCTTAACTTACTTAACTAGCTACCAAGCCACCAACCAGTAACTAGATACCAAGCCACCAATCAGTAACTATCTACCAAGCCACCAATCAGTAACTAGCTACCAAGCCCCCAATCAGTAACTAGCTACCAAGCCACCAATCAGTAACTAGCTACCAAGCCACCAACCAGTATATAGCTACCAAGCCACCAACCAGTAACTAGATACCAAGCCACCAACCAGTAACTAGCTACCAAGCCACCAATCAGTAACTAGCTCCCAAGCCACCAATCAGTAACTAGCTACCAAGCCACCAATCAGTAACTAGCTACAAAGCCACCAATCTGTAACTAGATACCAAGCCACCAACCAGTAACTAGATACCAAGCCACCAATCAGTAACTAGCTACCAAGCCACCAACCAGTAACTAGCTACCAAACCACCAACCAGTAACTAGCTACCAAGCCACCAATCAGTAACTAGCTACCAAGCCACCAACCAGTAACTAGCTACCAAACCACCAACCAGTAACTAGCTACCAAGCCACCAATCAGTAACTAGCTACCAAGCCACCAACCAGTAACTAGCTACCAAACCACCAACCAGTAACTAGCTACCAAGCCACCAATCAGTAACTATCTACCAAGCCATTTCAGGCCATTAATCAGTAGCTTGTCTAACTATCTTGACATAGAACTAGGCATAATGATTATGGCTCTAGATTGCTGAAAAAAGTGGTTTCAGGAGGGGGGCCACATCCCCCGTCCGGACCACCTCCCCTCCATCCTGGTGTGCTTCAAGCCCCCTCTAAAATAATGGGTGCAGGACGCCCGTGACCGAACATGCTGGAACAGCAGTAAAGAAATTGTGTATTTCTCTTCATTTCAATGAAAATAATTTAACAAAGAAAAAAAGAATTGAGGTTCATTGTGAGTGTGTTCCTTCACATTCGGTACATCACATCTGTTTCAGGCTATTTAGGCCGAGTGTGGAAAATCGGACACCATTCCATGGGGGACCCATTCAGAGCGCCTTTACAAAGGGTTGATCCAGTTTAATGTTCCCATTATTATGATGGGCCGAAACCAGAGAAGGAGGAGAGAGAGAGCTAGAGAAGCCGGACTATTATTTACAGCTTATTAGCCAGATGCAGAGAGGTATTACTTAACACCATGCTGTGAACCCTGCCATCTTGACTGTGTCCCAATACCTCAAATGGTAATGCTGTCATCTATAGCAAACTACCTCCCTCCTCTCTCCTCCCTGCCTCCTCCCTCCTCTCTGCCTCCTCCCTCCCTCAATTACCTCGTACCCCTGCACATGGATTCGGTCCTGGTACTCCGTGTATATAGCCAAGTTATCACCTCGTACCCCTGCACATCAACTCAGTACTGGTACTCCGTGTATATAGCCTAGTTATCACCTCGTACCCCTGCACATCAACTCAGTACTTTTACTCAGTGTATATAGTCAAGTTATCACCTCATACCCCTGTACATGGACTCGGTACTGGTACTCTGTGTATATAGTCAAGTTATCACCTCGTACCCCTGCACATCAACTCAGTACTTTTACTCAGTGTATATAGTCAAGTTATCACCTCATACCCCTGTACATGGACTCGGTACTGGTACTCTGTGTATATAGTCAAGTTATCACCTCATACCCCTGTACATGGACTCGGTAGTGGTACTCTGTGTTTATAGCCAAGTTATTCCTCGTTATCTTTCTATTATTATTATTATTATTATTATTATTTTTCTGTTGTTGTACTTTTACCTATTTTTCTCCCCAATTTTGTGATATCCAGTTGGTACAGTCTTGCCCCATCGCTGCAGCTCCTGTACGGACTCGGGAGAGGCGACTGTCGAGAGCCATGCGTCCTCTGAAACACGACCCTGCCAAGCCGCACTGCTTCTTGACAAACTGTTTGCTTAACCCGGAAACCAGCCGCACAAATGTGTCAGAGGAAACACCGTACAACTGGCGAACAAAGTCAGCTTACAGGTACCCGGCCTGCCACAAGGCATCGCTAGAGCGCGATGGGACAAGGAATTCCCGGCCGGCCAAACCCTCCTCTAATCCGGACGACGCTGGGCCAATTGTGCTCCGCCTCAAGGGTCTCCCGGTCACGGCCGGCTGTGGCACAGCCTGGGAATCGAACCCGGGGCTGTAGTGACGCCTCAAGCACTGCAAGAACGCCACTCGGGAGGCATTCTTTTTATTTTTTACTCACATTATTGTTGGGAAGGGCCCATAGGTAAGCATTTCACTATTAGTCTACACCTGTTGTTCACGAAGCGTGTGCCAAAAAAACATTTATTTGATTTGAGCCTGATCCAAGACCATCCTGACCGCTGCGCTCTCGTTCCGCTTCACTTCAGTCCGTGTAAGCAGAATGTAAGCTTGCGAGATCAGGATGGTCTGTACGAGGCTAATGTGTGACAAATCACTCCCATGTATCACCATTCTGTGTATAATTCATACTCTGTGAAGTGTATTCTGTGACAATTGCTAATATGCACTCTGAATCTATAAATACAATAGAAGCAACCGGTGACTGTGACATTAGTTAATGAGCTCTCGGCAACAGCCAAATTCATCTTTCTCTCTAATGAATGTGTTGAGAGCCTGCCATGCTGCTCCGCTCTCTGTGTTCTACAATAGGAGGAAATGGTGCTGGCAGGCCTATGGTTAGGCCTATGGTTAGGCCTATGGTTAGGCCTATGGTTAGGCCTATGGTTAGACCTATGGTTAGACCTATGGTTAGGCCTATGGTAAGACCTATGGTTAGACCTATGGTTAGGCCTATGGTTAGACCTATGGTTAGACCTATGGTTAGGCCTATGGTAAGACCTATGGTTACATGTCTGATGAGAACTTGAAGAAAAACCTGTATAATAAAGGATTAATCATTCATATAAACAGTAGAAATGCTATCTTAGTTGATCATTATGGTAAATTGGTATGAAAAGGATACAAACGTTATTACTTGAGTATTGCTGAATATTACTGGAGTATTGCTGAATACGCCAACACACATTTTTTGAAGGTAAATGGTTAGAGTTTATATATATATATATATTTTTTAATCAGCACCAGATTGCAAAAATCGACTACACAGCGGTACAAGCTTCTCTTCTCCTTTACCAGGTTCCCATTCTTCTATTCTCCTTTACCAGGTTCCCATTCTTCTATTCTCCTTTACCAGGTTCCCATTCTTCTATTCTCCTTTACCAGGTTCCCATTTGTCCCTTCTCCTTCACCAGGTTCCCATTCTTCTATTCTCCTTTACCAGGTTCCCATTCTTCTATTCTCCTTTACCAGGTTCCCATTCTTCTATTCTCCTTTACCAGGTTCCCATTCTTCTATTCTCCTTTACCAGGTTCCCATTCTTCTATTCTCCTTTACCAGGTTCCCATTCTTCTATTCTCCTTTACCAGGTTCCCATTCTTCTATTCTCCTTTACCAGGTTCCCATTCTTCTATTCTCCTTTACCAGGTTCCCATTCTTCTACTCTCCTTTACCAGGTTCCCATTCTTCTATTCTCCTTTACCAGGTTCCCATTCTTCCACTCTCCTTTACCAGGTTCTCATTCTTCCACTCTCCTTTACCAGGTTCCCATTCTTCTATTCTCCTTTACCAGGTTCCCATTTGTCCCTTCTCCTTCACCAGGTTCCCATTCTTCTATTCTCCTTTACCAGGTTCCCATTCTTCTATTCTCCTTTACCAGGTTCCCATTCTTCTATTCTCCTTTACCAGGTTCCCATTCTTCCCTTCTCCTTTACCAGGTCCCCATTCTTCTACTCTCCTTTACCAGGTTCCCATTCTTCTATTCTCCTTTACCAGGTTCCCATTCTTCCCTTCTCCTTCACCAGGTTCCCATTCTTCTATTCTCCTTTACCAGGTTCCCATTCTTCTATTCTCCTTCACCAGGTTCCCATTCTTCCCTTCTCCTTCACCAGGTTCCCATTATTCTATTCTCCTTTACCAGGTTCCCATTCTTCTATTCTCCTTTACCAGGTTCCCATTCTTCTATTCTCCTTTACCAGGTTCCCATTCTTCTATTCACCTTTACCAGGTCCCCATTCTTCTAATCTCCTTCACCAGGTCCCATTTCCATAATTCATCCTCGGTTAATTAAAGGAGAAAGGACCCAATTATTCACCTTAATTACTAGTAAATAAAAGACCACACACACACACACACACACACACACATACTCACATACACACATACACTCACACACACACACACACACACACACACACACACACACACACACACACACACACACACACACACACTTCTATCAGACAGATTCCGTCAGACAGATTCCTCCCCCTACTGGTTCCAGCAGCCAGGCCAGAGCTCTGTCTGTCTGTTTCTCTTCAAGGTGACTAATTTAATCTTCCTGATTTTACTGACCTTTGCCGGAGATGTTTTGACAGTAATGATTTCCTGTCCCTTCGGCTCAGCAACCGGAGCACAGCAGATGGGGGATCGGAGAGAGAGGAGAGTGCAGAGGCCTGCTTCATGTACCTGGTGCTTAAAGTAGATGTGAAGTGAGCTGTAAATACATCCTTGTGACTGGCCACAGGACTAGAGCCACGGGACTGGAGCCACAGGACTGGAGCCACAGGACTGGAGCCACAGGACTGGAGCCACAGGACTGGAGCCACAGGACTGGAGCTACAGGAAGGAAACAGTCTCAGGTCTCTATACAGCACTACCCCCAGAATAAACACTACTCAGTACTCTCTCACATCTCTATTCAATACCATACACTCACTACCCCCTGAATCAACACTACTCAGTACTCTGTCACATCTCTATTCAATACCATACACTCACTACCCCCAGAATCAACACTACTCAGTACTCTCTCACACCTCTGTTCAATACCATACACTCACTACCCCAATAATCAACACTACTCAGTACTCTCTCACATCTCTATTCAACACCATACACTCACTACCCCCTGAATCAACACTACTCAGTACTCTCTCATGTCTCTATTGACAACAGCACGGCCAAGGCTGTCCCCACGTGCCTCCTCTTCAATAGGTTCACGTGGTAAATCTGTTGGGGTTTCCTTCTCCCCGGCTGCCGTACACGGTAATTTACGGTTCCCAGCCTCTCTGTCACCTCGTACGGCCCGTGCCATGTGGCCAGGAACTTACTTTCTGCGGTGGGGATCAAAATTAGCACCTTGTCACCCACATGGAACTCTTGGGGCTGGATACCCCGATTGTAGACCTGGGCTTGGGCGTGTTGGGCCTTCTCCATATGTTCCCTTACCACTGGCCATATGGCTGTCATCCGCTCCCTCATCGTCTCTTCGTGTTCCACCACGCTGTGTAAGGGGGTCGGCTGGGCTTCCCACACCTCCTTGGTGAGATCCAGTAGGCTGCCGCGTCTCCTCCCGTAGAGAAGTTCAAAAGGGGAAAACCCAGTGGAGGCCTGGGGCACTTCTCGGATCAAGAACATTAGGTGGGGTAGTAGCTGGTTTCCAGTTTTTCCTGTCCCGCTCGATGACCTTCCGCAGCATTTGTTTGAGCGTTTTATTGAACTGTTCGACGAGCCCATCCGTCTGTGGGTTAAAGATGGATGTCTGGATCTGCTTGATCTGTAGGAGACCACACAAATCCTTCATTAGTCGGGACATGAACTCGGTACCTTGGTTGGTCAGGATCTCGTTCGGTATGCCCACCCGGCTGAAGAGGTGGAACAGCGATTCCCTAGGAGACTGCTGCTTGTAAGGGAATGGAAGTGTGCATTTGGGGTGGTGATTTGACACTCCGGGCAGCTGCGGCAATAGTCTTCCACGGCCCGCCTCATCCCGGACCAGTGGAACTGGGCGGTGATCCCATTCCCGGGTATTCTCCATTCCCAGGTGCGCCACCAACAGATGGGTGTGGCCCAGCTGAAGAGCGGTTCCAACGTACCGGCGGGGCAGCAACAGCACCTCTCGAAGTTCCCCGCTGTTTGTGCGACACCTGATACAACATGTAATTTATTTTTTTGAAAATGTGGGGTATCGCCAGTCACTCACCCCCCCGGAAGAAGCTGGCCATCCACCGCTTTATACTTGGGCCGTGGCGGCTTTCATGTTTGGATCCTCCCACCGGGCTGTCCCGAACTGTCCCCTCAGGGGGCTCAGGATCTCGGCGGGTCCCTCGAAATCGAGGAGGGGGGGCTCCTCCTCCGGTTGTTCACCAGGTGAGGTTGGTTACGGCGCCCCCCCTCAGACCCCGACTCTGGGTCTGCAGTCTTTTAGCCCGGCTGACTGTCGGATTGGGGAGTACGGTGGTGGGGTCGTCCTTCCGTCCCCCTCCGACGGCTCCCGGACTCGGCCTGCATATATCCTTCAGCAGGGCCTCGGTATTCTGGTGCATCTCCACGGCTCCCAAGATGTCCTCCAAGGTCTGGGGTGCGCGTAGACAGCCATATGGCCAGTGAAAGTGTAATTAATAACTTCACCATGCTCAAAGGGATATTCAATGACTGCTTTTTTTTATTTTTACCCATCTACCAATAGGTGCCCTTCTTTGCGGGGCATTGGTAAACCTCCCTGGTCTTTGTGGTTGAATCTGTGTTTGACATTTACTGCTTGACTGAGGGACTTTACAGATAATTGTGTGTGTGGGGTACAGAGATGAGGTAGTTATTCAAAAATAATGTTAAACACTATTATTGCACACAGATTTCGTCCATGCAAATTATGTGACTTCTTAAGCAACTTTTTACTCCTGAACTTATTTAGGCTTGCCATAACAAAGGGGTTGAATACTCATTGATTCAAGACATTTCAGATTTTCATTTTTAATTAATTTGTAATTCCACTTTGACATTATGGGGTATTGTGCGTAGGCCAGTCACAAAAAACATCTAAATGTAATCCTTTTTAAATTCAGGCTGTAGCACAACAAAATGTGGAAAAAGTCAAGGGGTATACTTTCTGAAGGCACTGTATCTATAATTGTGGGTGTGTAGGAAGTCCCACATTGATATTAATTACATAGTATTATCTGAGTCTTATGAAATGGAATACATGGTAACAATGGTTATTCTTAGTAATCCTTCTACCCCCCCACCCCCCACCCCCCCAAATTTGAAAGTCGCTCTGGATAAGAGCGTCTGCTAAATTATGTAAATGTAAATGTAAATGTTACTCTGTCTGTTTTATCAGACAAAGTAGATATTATATTATATTATATATATTCATATGCATGAAGCTCTTCCTGTGTTTTTCCACTGATATTTCCCTCCTGTGGTGTTGCTGCTCCTTCAATGTCACCTCAGCCAGTCATATGGCCATTTAGCTACACCTAGGAGGGACAGGGGCTCAGGCTCCATTCACCTCCAAGGAACATCATCAGGCTCCATTCACCTCCATGGAACATCATCAGGCTTCATTCACCTTCATGGAACATCATCAGGCTCCATTCACCTCCATGGAACATCATCAGGCTCCATTCACCTCCATGGAACATCATCAGGCTCCATTCACCTTCATGGAACATCATCAGGCTTCATTCACCTCCATGGAACATCATCAGGCTTCATTCACCTCCATGGAACATCATCAGGCTCCATTCACCTCCATGGAACATCATCCGGCTCCATTCACCTCCATGGAACATCATCAGGCTTCATTCACCTCCATGGAACATCATCAGGCTCCATTCACCTCCATGGAACATCATCAGGCTCCATTCACCTCCATGGAACATCATCAGGCTTCATTCACCTCCATGGAACATCATCAGGCTCCATTCACCTCCATGGAACATCATCAGGCTTCATTCACCTCCATGGAACATCATCAGGCTTCATTCACCTACATGGAACATCATCAGGCTTCATTCACCTCCATGGAACATCATCAGGCTCCATTCACCTATATGGAACATCATCAGGCCCCATTCACCTATATGGAACGTCATCAGGCCCCATTCACCTAGGGCTGTGGCAGTCCTGAAATGTTGTCAGCAAGTGATTGTCAAGCAAATAACTGCCGGTCTCACGATAGTTGACCGTTAATTAACATAAACACGTTTAGCATCTCCTGGCTTCAAAGCATATCCTACAAGCCACTGATGCTGAACTTTGGAACATCTACATTTAAACAAGTCTAATATATCAATTTAATATAGACTACACCATCACAATAAATCCATTATTATTTTAGACAGGTCTAAATAAACAAAAAATGTAGTCTACTTCAAAAGAACAGAATAGCATACTCTGAGTTGTCATTATGTCAGGCCTTGATCTGGCTATGCCATATGGCTGTGGGCTACACTAGTTCATTTAGCAGACGAGATTTGCTTAGAATTCCGTGACGTTATTTTATATTATTTTATAGTATGAAGAATACAATTGAACATAGCTGAATAAAACAGAAAGGATGTTTTCTCCAAATGATTTGAGGGAGTGCGCACATGTGGCTATTCTTTGTTAGAGCGGTTAAGAAACAAACAGGTTCTCCTATATGCTTAATTTAGAGTTATTTATCCAACCTCAGTTGTGATACACACGTTGGGCTACACGTTTAGATTTCTGATACATTCTAAGGCTGCATGATGCGACTCTAATGATGATTTGAATAAAGTCGCATGAAAGGCGTGAGCTCTGATTTGTTCCTTGTGCATGCTGCACACACTTCATCAGTCTCTCATTCGCCAATTTGACAAGCGCTTTATAATGTTCTCACCCACAGGCCTCAAGTTTCACGGCGGCACCCCCCTCGTGTGGCGGTAATGCCCCCTAAAAAAATCCATGCCTTTTGCAGCCAAAGTGGGCGTTGTGTCCTTGGGCTGTCGTGCTCCAATGCACCTCTCACTCAAATGGCTCTCTCAGATACTGTATCTCAATTCTTATTAGCCAATGCCTGTCACGTGATTTGGGTCCTTCTCACAGCTAATAATATGTAGGCTATAAGTGAAGACAGACACATCATGGATGCAACTGTGCGCGTCCCTCTTATCGAATTCCGAGGCGAATATTTGAAGTTGTTGGAAGAACTGTCCGTATTTACTTTTTTTTGTCAGCCAACAAAGATGAGTAGGTCTAACGAACAGCAAAAACACTAGCTTATGTCAATCAACTCTCCCCCATAGTACAAACGTTGACCTATTCTATTGGTCAGGTTGTCCTTCTGTGCAAGAAATAAATATTCCAAGCACACTCTGGGATAGGTGTGGGATGCAATAGAACCACTCGCATAAAAAATAAATAATTTTAAAAGCAATGAGGCCTACGCAACAGATCAGAACATTTAGCTTAAAATATTGATAAACTATTAGGCTATTTCTTCAGATTATAAGCGCAGCAATGCGCACACAACAGCAGGCTATATGTTCCAAAATACAATCAATTAGCGGGGAAAACACTGTTCTCAAAAGTGACCGCAAATGCGATTATGCGAGCAATGCTTTATTATAAAGGTGCATTTTTATGGTGAAAATGATCTTCTCCAAACTTGAAACTCACGTGCCGCCTATGTATGCCAGTCAGTCTCTACACCAGTTTTAAAGCAGATTAATCTGCTTAATTTTAAGAAGTTATTTGGCCACTTTAGTTGTGATACAAACCTTATCAAAACATATAGGCAAATGGGCTAGGCTACATGATTTGAAAAAGTCGGGGACAAAAGGCATGTACTGTTTCTTGCCGTAATGCACACAAGCTGGGCATCATTCTCAAGTGATAATACATCATTCACAAGTGATAGACTAATATTGTCACCCCATCAGACTTTTATTAATGTAATGTTGTCTTTACATATACTAGATAATGTATGTGTGGAATTAGTTTTGATTTAGAATGGTCCATTATCATGCACCTGTCTCGGAACAGGGGCAGGAAAATAAAAATACATGTCATTTATGCACTTAAATAGGACGCTTTTCCCGTGGTTCATTTTCATGCCAACCAGGCACAATAGGCTAAACTTCTGTTGTAAAGCGAAGCAATATGCTTAATATTAGGAAAGTTGAGAAATAAATATAGTAGGCCTAGCCTATAGAAAGCTGATGGGATCCTCTTGTTAATAGAGGCCATCAAAACTCTGTTTTCTCACGTAATTGCATAGCCTTTAGAAATGTTGCGCAACATGAGCTCATGGGCTCTCATGAAGTGTTTGATTCGATTTTTGAAAACATTTGCATTGATGTCAGAGTGATTAGAGGGACAGTAGAGTGCTGAGTACCAGGTAGTTAGCAAGTTTGGTAGGCTACTAAAGACCATCAGCAGCATCAGAGCTTGGAGAAGCCTTGTTACCGTGACTAAACGATCACGTGGCATTTGACTGCGGTCATGACTCATGACTGCTGGTGTGGCATTCATTCGGTCAGTTTATGAGTGAAAAGGGAGACTATTTGATGTCAAATCGCCCACAAGGTCCAATTCAGCATATCTGAATTAATCTTGGATACTGTTCCCCCCGTCACATTCCAGTATGAAACATGTGAAGTTATGAACATCTACTTTACATATGGTTAACTTTAATCCTCCATACCCACCAAGTGTTGCGTTGTGGCCTGGGGTAAGAGGCTCTTTAATGTATGAACTGTGTGAATGTGTGTGTGTGTGTGTGTGTGTGTGTATGTGTTTGTGTGTGTGTGTGTGTTTAAAGGTGCCTTGTTAAATTCTGCTTCAGCGTTAGGGGAGATCCTAGGGGCCATGTGCAGTTTGCCAACCCATGGGGGAAAGCCTCTAACAAAGAACATTTAGCTAGTGTCACGCCCTGGCTCTGGGGTCCGTTGCTTACGACGATCGTGACAGCTAGTGTGTCTGTAGTGTGGCAGGAACTCAGCAACCAAAATATTTCATCCCCACATTTGAAAAGCGTTCAGAGTTTAATTTCATATCCAGAAGGCTTCACTCACGAGTGCTGTGCTGCATTGAAATACATTTAAATCCCCCATGCTAGTCTGAAGGGCTGAAAAGCAACACAGATATAATTTTCCTCCCCAGACAATAGCTGTCTGTCGTTATAAAGGCAATGGCTGATCACTGTTAACTTCAATGTTTTGCCAGTTTTTAGTCTGCCGCTTCTGAGTTTTTTTCCCTGTTTAGGGGAAACTATGGGCCCCTGTAATTATACAGTATATAACAATATGAACTCTATACCATATCATATCGCTAGTGACTTGTTGTGGTGATCTGTTTACATAGAGTCCCTCCCTGTTGTTCCAGTGGACATTGTTGTGCCTGAGAATTGTTGATTCCTTTGTGGTTCTCTACAGCAGATATTGGGCGATGCACAAGGATCCATCCAGAAATTGGGCCACGCTCAAGGAACCATCCAGAAATTGGGCCACGCTCAAGGAACCATCTAGATATTGGACCATGCTCAACGAACCATCCAGGTAGATTAATATAATCCGGGCGCACAGAAACAGACACAGGTGCCTATCTCTTGAGTGTCATGGGCAGAGCTTAGCGCTCTCTCCCATCTTCCACAACCCACTGGTCCCTTTGACGTCCATTCATTCAGCCACCCTGCAGGGACGTTTAATGGCAGCAGGCATCAGAATGCTGGAGACAAATTACAGACACCTTGCATTAAAATACATGAAAACTAAATCAAAGCCAGGTCTCTCCCTATTAAAGATAATTACCTGGATGGACGGGAGGACGGGAGGATGGGAGGAAGGGAGGGAGGACTGGAGGGAGGATGGGAGGGAGGACGGGAGGATGGACGGGAGGACGGGAGGAAAGGAGGGAGGACGGGAGGACGGGAGGGAGGACGGGAGGACGGGAGGACGGGAGGGAGGACGGGAGGATGGACGGGAGGACGGTAGGATGGGAGGATGGGAGGGAGGACGGGAGGATGGGAGGATGGGAGGGAGGACGGGAGGATGGGAGGAAGGGAGGGAGGACGGGAGGGAGGATGGGAGGGAGGACGGGAGGACGGGAGGGAGGACGGGAGGATGGGAGGATGGGAGGGAGGATGGGAGGGAGGACGGGAGGATGGGAGGGAGGACGGGAGGACGGGAGGGAGGACGGGAGGACGGGAGGGAGGACGGGAGGATGGACGGGAGGACGGGAGGGAGGACGGTAGGATGGGAGGATGGGAGGGAGGACGGGAGGATGGGAGGATGGGAGGGAGGATGGGAGGGAGGACGGGAGGATGGACAGGAGGACACGAGGACGGGAGGGAGGACGGTAGGATGGGAGGATGGGAGGGAGGACGGGAGGACGGGAGGAAGGGAGGGAGGACGGGAGGAAGGGAGGGAGGACGGGAGAATGGGAGGGAGGACGGGAGGATGGGAGGGAGGACGGGAGGACGGGACGGAGGACGGAAGGATGGGAGGGAGGACGGGAGGATGGGAGGGAGGACGGGAGGAAGGGAGGGAGGACGGGAGGGAGGACGGGAGGAAGGAAGAGAGAGAGAGAGCAACTTATGACTGGGACATTTTAATATCCTCTTCCCTCCAGACGAGGAAGAAGCAACATCAGAATGGCAAAGATATATACCAGCAACTTATTTTATTCATGTTGTTGCCTATTTTCGTATCATTGTTTTGTTATCGGGCATTATTGCAGAACGGGAAAGTATGTGTGTGAAATACTATGCATCAATGAAAAATGGTGTCCTGGCTACTCCATATATCTCAATGATACAACCAGTAAAAAATGGTGATGTAATTACTTTGGGAATCCATGAAGACTAGCAGTCGCTAAGGTGTCAGCTAATAGGGATATGAATAAAGACTGAAGAACTGCCATTGTCTCTGCCATAGTTGGAACCCAGCCACTTTGGTGTCTCTCTGTCCTCTCGGGTCCCAATAGAGAGGTTTAGAGAGGAGTCGTTTACACACTGAAATAGCAGCCCAGTCCATACAGAGCCAGTGCATTGATCAAATGTGTGTCTGGATGAACTGGGGGCCGGAGGTGTCCCTTTTCACCGCTGGCCCAGGCTTAACACACTCTACTGGTCCCACTTCAGATTCAGTCTGTGACAAAGGGACACACACACACACACACACACACACACACACACACACACACAGCCAGGGGTCCCAGTGGTGTCCCAGCATGCAGGGTTACAGTCTAGTATGGACATATCTCCCAGCTCTGTCCTCAGCGGAGATGATGTCTACCCCACAGGTACTAAAAGGCCCAAAACGTTCATCTCTTATCTATACATGTGGTACAGTATCTATACATGTGGTACGGTATCTATACATGTGGTACAGTATCTATACATGTGGTACGGTATCTATACATGTGGTACAGTATCTATACATGTGGTACGGTATCTATACATGTTGTACAGTATCTATACATGTGGTACAGTATCTATACATGTGGTACAGTATCTATACATGTGGTAGAGTATCTATACATGTGGTACAGTATCTATACATGTGGTACAGCATCTATACATGTGGTACAGCATCTATACATGTTGTACAGCATCTATACATGTGGTACAGTATCTATACATGTGGTACAGTATCTATACATGTGGTACAGTATCTATACATGTGGTACAGTATCTATACATGTGGTACAGTATCTATACATGTGGTACAGTATCTATACATGTGGTACAGTATCTATACATGTGGTACAGTATCTATACATGTGGTACACTATCTATACATGTGGTACACTATCTATACATGTGGTACAGTATCTATACATGTGGTACAGTATCTATACATGTGGTACAGTATCTATACATGTGGTACAGCATCTATACAAGTGGTACAGTATCTATACATGTGGTACAGTATCTATACATGTGGTACAGTATCTATACATGTGGTACAGTATCTATACATGTGGTACAGTATCTATACATGTGGTACACTATCTATACATGTGGTACAGTATCTATACATGTGGTACAGTATCTATACATGTGGTACACTATCTATACATGTGGTACACTATCTATACATGTGGTACAGTATCTATACATGTGGTACAGTATCTATACATGTGGTACAGTATCTATACATGTGGTACAGTATCTATACATGTGGTACGGTATCTATACAGTACGGTGGTGGGGTCGTCCTTCCGTACCCTCCGACGGCTCCCGGACTCGGCCTGCATATCCTTCAGCAGGGCCTCGGTATTCTGGTGCATCTCCATGGCTCCCAAGATGTCCTCCAAGGTCTGGGGTGCGCGTAGACAGCCATATGGCCAGTGAAAGTGTAATTAATAACTTCACCATGCTCAAAGGGATATTCAATGACTGCTTTTTTTTATTTTTACCCATCTACCAATAGGTGCCCTTCTTTGCGGGGCATTGGTAAACCTCCCTGGTCTTTGTGGTTGAATCTGTGTTTGACATTTACTGCTTGACTGAGGGACCTTACAGATAATTGTGTGTGTGGGGTACAGAGATGAGGTAGTTATTCAAAAATAATGTTAAACACTATTATTGCACACAGATTTCGTCCATGCAAATTATGTGACTTCTTAAGCAAGTTTTTACTCCTGAATTTATTTAGGCTTGCCATAACAAAGGGGTTGAATACTCATTGATTCAAGACATTTCAGATTTTCATTTTTAATTAATTTGTAATTCCACTTTGACATTATGGGGTATTGTGTGTAGGCCAGTCACAAAAAACATCTAAATGTAATCCTTTTTAAATTCAGGCTGTAGCACAACAAAATGTGGAAAAAGTCAAGGCGTATACTTTCTGAAGGCACTGTATCTATAATTGTGGGTGTGTAGGAAGTCCCACATTGATATTAATTACATAGTATTATCTGAGTCTTATGAAATGGAATACATGGTAACAATGGTTATTCTTAGTAATCCTTCTACCCCCCCCCCCCATGTGGTAAAGTATCTATACATGTGGTACAGCATCTATACATGTGGTACAGTATCTATACATGTAGTACTGTATCTATACAAGTGGTACAGTACAGCATCTATACATTTGGTACAGTATCCATACATGTGGTACAGCATCTATACATGTGGTACAGCATCTATACATGTGGTAAAGTATCTATACAAGTGGTACAGTATCTATACATGTGGTACAGTATCTATACATGTGGTACAGTATCTATACATGTGGTACAGTACAGTATCTATACATGTGGTACAGTATCTATACATGTGGTACAGCATCTATACATTTGGTCCAGTTTCTATACATGTTGTACAGTATCTATACATGTGGTACAGCATCTATACATGTGGTCCAGTATCTATACATGTGGTACTGTATCTATACATGTGGTACTGTATCTATACATGTGGTACAGCATCAATACATGTGGTACAGCATCTATACATGTGGTACAGCATCTATACATGTGGTACAGTATGTATACATGTGGTACAGTATCTATACATGTGGTCCAGTATCTATACATGTGGTACAGTATCTATACATGTGGTACAGTATCTATACATGTGGTACAGTATCTATACATTTGGTATAGTGTCTATACATGTGGTACAGCATCTATACATGTGGTACAGTATCTATACAAGTGGTACTGTATCTATACAAGTGGTACAGTACAGCATCTATACATTTGGTACAGTATCTATACATGTGGTACAGCATCTATACATGTGGTACAGCATCTATACATGTGGTACAGTATCTATACAAGTGGTACAGTATCTATACATGTGGTACAGTATCTATACATGTGGTACAGTATCTATACATGTGGTACAGTACAGTATCTATACATGTGGTACTGTATCTATACAAGTGCTACAGTACAGCATCTATACATTTGGTACAGTATCTATACATGTGGTACAGCATCTATACATGTGGTACAGCATCTATACATGTGGTACAGTATCTATACAAGTGGTACTGTATCTATACAAGTGGTACAGTACAGCATCTATACATTTGGTACAGTATCTATACATGTGGTACAGCATCTATACATGTGGTACAGCATCTATACATGTGGTACAGTATCTATACAAGTGGTACAGTATCTATACATGTGGTACAGTATCTATACATGTGGTACAGTATCTATACATGTGGTACAGTACAGTATCTATACATGTGGTACAGTATCTATACATGTGGTACAGTATCTATACATGTGGTACAGAATCTATACATGTTGTACAGTATCTATACATTTGGTCCATTATCTATACATGTGGTACAGCATCTATACATTTGGTCCAGTTTCTATACATGTTGTACAGTATCTATACATTTGGTACAGTATCTATACATGTGGTACAGTATCTATACATTTGGTACAGTGTCTATACATGTGGTACAGTATATATACATGTGGTCCAGTATCTATACATTTGGTACAGTATCTATACATGTGGTACAGTATCTATACATGTGGTACAGTATCTATACATGTGGTACAGTATCTATACATTTGGTACAGCATCTATACATGTGGTACAGCATCTATACATGTGGTACAGCATCTATACATGTGGTACAGTATCTATACATGTGGTACAGTATCTATACATGTGGTACAGTATCTATACATGTGGTACTGTATCTATACAAGTGCTACAGTACAGCATCTATACATTTGGTACAGTATCTATACATGTGGTACAGCATCTATACATGTGGTACAGCATCTATACATGTGGTACAGTATCTATACAAGTGGTACAGTATCTATACATGTGGTACAGTACAGTATCTATACACGTGGTACAGTGTCTATACATGTGGTACAGAATCTATACATGTTGTACAGTATCTATACATGTGGTACAGTACAGTATCTATACATGTGGTACAGTATCTATACATGTGGTACAGAATCTATACATGTTGTACAGTATCTATACATTTGGTCCATTATCTATACATGTGGTACAGCATCTATACATTTGGTCCAGTTTCTATACATGTTGTACAGTATCTATACATTTGGTCCATTATCTATACATGTGGTACAGCATCTATACATTTGGTACAGTATCTATACATGTGGTACAGTATATATACATGTGGTACAGTATCTATACATGTGGTACAGTATCTATACATGTGGTACAGTATCTATACATTTGTTCCAGTATCTATACATGTGGTACAGTATCTATACATGTGGTACAGCATCTATATATGTGGTACAGTATCTATACATGTAGTACTGTATCTATACAAGTGGTACAGTACAGCATCTATACATTTGGTACAGTATCTATACATGTGGTACAGCATCTATACATGTGGTACAGCATCTATACATGTGGTAAAGTATCTATACAAGTGGTACAGTATCTATACATGTGGTACAGTATCTATACATGTGGTACAGTATCTATACATGTGGTACAGTACAGTATCTATACATGTGGTACAGTATCTATACATGTGGTACAGAATCTATACATGTTGTATAGTATCTATACATTTGGTCCATTATCTATACATGTGGTACAGCATCTATACATTTGGTCCAGTTTCTATACATGTTGTACAGCATCTATACATGTGGTACAGCATCTATACATGTGGTACAGTATGTATACATGTGGTACAGTATCTATACATGTGGTACAGTATCTATACATGTGGTACTGTATCTATACAAGTGCTACAGTACAGCATCTATACATTTGGTACAGTATCTATACATGTGGTACAGCATCTATACATGTGGTACAGCATCTATACATGTGGTACAGTATCTATACAAGTGGTACAGTATCTATACATGTGGTACAGTACAGTATCTATACACGTGGTACAGTGTCTATACATGTGGTACAGAATCTATACATGTTGTACAGTATCTATACATGTGGTACAGTACAGTATCTATACATGTGGTACAGTATCTATACATGTGGTACAGAATCTATACATGTTGTACAGTATCTATACATTTGGTCCATTATCTATACATGTGGTACAGCATCTATACATTTGGTCCAGTTTCTATACATGTTGTACAGTATCTATACATTTGGTCCATTATCTATACATGTGGTACAGCATCTATACATTTGGTACAGTATCTATACATGTGGTACAGTATCTATACATGTGGTACAGTATCTATACATGTGGTACAGTATCTATACATGTGGTACAGTATCTATACATTTGTTCCAGTATCTATACATGTGGTACAGTATCTATACATGTGGTTTAGTATCTATACATGTTGTACAGTATCTATACATTTGGTCCATTATCTATACATATGGTGCAGCATCTATACCTGTGGTACAGTATCTATACATGTTGTACAGTATCTATACATTTGGTCCATTATCTATACATGTGGTACAGTATCTATACATGTGGTACAGTATCTATACATTTGGTACAGTATCTATACATGTGGTACAGTATCTATACATGTGGTTTAGTATCTATACATTTGGTACAGTATCTATACATTTGGTCCAGTTTCTATACATGTTGTACAGTATCTATACATTTGGTCCAGTATCTATACATGTGGTACATTATCTATACATATGGTGCAGCATCTATACCTGTGGTACAGTATATATATATGTATAGATCTATACATGTTGTACAGTACAGTATCTATACAAGTGGTACAGAATCTATACATGTGGCTCTACCACATGTATAGAAACTGTACAATATGTATAATTACTGTACTGTACCACATGAATAGATACTGTACCACATGAATATATGTGGTACAGTATCTATACATGTGGTCCAGTTTCTATACATGTGGTCCAGTTTCTATACATGTGGTACAGTATCTATACATGTGGTCCAGTTTCTATACATGTGGTACAGTATCTATACATGTGGTACATTACAGAATATATACATGTGGTACAGCATCTATACATGTGGTGCAGCATCTATACATGTGGTACAGTATCTATACATGTTGTACAGGACAGTATCTATACATGTGGTACATTATCTATACATTTGGTCCAGTTTCTATACATGAGGTACAGTACAGAATATATACATGTGGTACACTATGAATACAACGCATATCCCATAGCACAGCAATCAGTCGGCTCACATGTCAATGCAGTTGGGAAAAGTTCAGACTATCACCGTCTCATGTATGACATCAATCGCAAAATAATATATCAGAATAAAATGTGTTTTCATCCATCCCTCCACCCCCCCCCCACGTCCAATCCCTCAATCAACATTATTAGTATGTTATCTCATAATTAGTTTGATCTTCAGTAAGAACCGTAATTAGATCAATTAAACAAATAACTTTTTGATCCTACTAGGCTTGGCTTGCCTTAAAGTACATTTGAAATACTGTAATCTGTCATAATGGCCTTTCAGATGACATCGTTTAAACGCTTGCTGCAACTGGGACAGTACCCTAACCCTGTGGGTTAACACTCCTCCTCCCCCAAACTAATGCTGCCTATCAACGATAACTTGACCTGTCGTTAAGATGGATTTTCACAGGCACTAATCTCTCCCCTTTCCCCGTATTAAGGATTCAGAGCGCCCCTGTGCTAACCTTACCCTCCAGCTGTGATCTAATATTAGTCTGTGGGGGGGACGGGGGTTTAGTCCATGGGGCGATAGTTTTTTTTTTGTTGCCCGCGCTACACACGGCTATAAGGGTCTGCTAATACAGGACTAGTAAAGGCCCAAGTGCACTACATGTATAGATACTCTACCACATGTATAGATACTGTATCACATGTATAGATACTCTACCACATGTATAGATACTCTACCACATGTATAGATACTCTACCACATGTATAGATGCTGTACCACATGTATAGATAGTGTACTGTACCACATGTATAGATACTGTGCTGTGCCACATGTATAGTTGATTCAGCTATTGCTGAAATGTGTATAAAATCGAGCACACAGCCATGCAATCGCCATACACAAACATTGGCAGCAGAATGGCCTTACTGAAGAGCTCAGTGACTTTCAATGTGGGCACCGTCATAGGATGACACCTTTCCAACAAGTCAGTTCGTAGAATTTCTGCCCTGCTAGAGCTGCCCCAGTCAAGTGCTGTTATTGTGAAGTGGAAACGTCTAGGAGCAACAACGGCTTCTCCGCAAAGTGGTAGGCCACACAAGCTCACAGAACGGAACAGCCTAGTGCTGAAGTGCGAACAGTAGAGCATAAACATTGTCTGTCCTCGGTTTAAACACTCACTACCGAGTTCCAAACTGCCTCTGGAAGCAATGTTAGCATAAGAACTGTTAGACCGGAGCGTCATGAAATGCGTTTCCATGGCCGAGCAGCCGCACACAAGCCTAAGATCACCATGCGCAATGCCAAGCGTCGGCTGGAGTGGTGTAAAACTCAGCGCCATTGGACTCTGGAGCAGTGGAAAGCGTTCTCTGGAGTGATGAATCAACCTTCACAATCTGACAGTCCGACGGACTAATCTGGGTTTGGCGGATGCCAGGAGAATGCTACCTGCCCGAATGCATAGTGCCAACTGTAGTGTTTGGTGGAGGAGGAATATTGGTCTGGGGCTGTTTTTCATGGTTCGGGTTAGACCCTTTAGTTCCAGTGAAGGGAAATCTTAACGCTACAGCATACAATGACATTCTAGACAATTCTGTGCTTCCAATTTTGTTACAGCAGTTTGGGGAAGGCCCTTTCCTGTTTCCGCATGACAATGCCCCCATGCACAAAGCGAGGTCCATACAGAAATGGTTTGTCGAGATCGGTGTGGAAGAACTTGACTGGCCTGCACAGAGCCCAGACCTCAACCCCATCGAGCCCCTTTGGGATGAATTGGAACGCCGACTGCGAGCCAGGCCTAATCGCCCAACATCAGTGCCTGACCTCACTAATGCTCTTGTGGCTGAATGGAAGCAAATCCCCACAGCAATGTTCCAACATCTAGTGGAAAGCCTTCCCAGAAGAGTGGAGGCTGTTATAGCAGCAAAGGGGGGGGGGGGGACCAACTCCATATTAACCCTTGAAATCGAATTAACATAATAAAAACATCCCCATCAAAATCTGTCTGTTTAAGCTAGAGATATAGCTGCGTCTCAATCCACCACATCCTCCGATAACGCCCTTCCACATTTGCGGTGAAAGGTGTCGGAACGAGAGCGGTGTTTGTCAGACCATGAGACATTCCGAAAATCGGTCTTTTCATGAAAACGTCTGTAGCGTCTGAATAGTTTGGTTTACAAACTATTATGACCGCGCTATTAAAAGATGAGACTCTCACAAACATGCCATGTTCTCCGTTTTGCTCTAGGATGCCCACAAGCCTCATAAGACTCGTCTGAAGGTCCCCGGTACCAGTAAAAAAAAAAAATGGAAGTTTACTGTATATGGAGATAGTTTAGTGACTAAAACAAGGGGATAAATGCATGTAAAACAAATACAAATAAATAGTTTCCTGATCTTTCTAATATCTCTCAGACATAGGACAGACACTTAAGAACAATCTTCCTTTAGATTTTTTTGGGGAATATCTGTTGTTCAATGAGATGAATCTGTTATTCAATACGTTTCTATTGGCTAATGCCAAATTCAATGTCTCATCCAATAATTGTTTAATATATATTTTTGATGCCTCATGGTGTCTTAAAATTCTAAATCAAATAACTAAATAATCCTTGGTATGACCATCTTGAAACAATTCTATATGCTAGTTTAGACAGGGGTTTAGACTCTAGATCAATGCCCATTTATTTTGGAATGAGATGAGCAATGAGCAGGTGTCCACATACTTTTGATCATGTAGTGTAGGAAGGTAGGTAGGTAACAGGCCAGCTGACGAAGGGAACAACATGCAATCAGAAGTTATAAGCCACTCTGAGATGGCAAGGGAGGAGATGTGGAAGGGAATCATATTGACATATGGTGCATGCCGGTGTGCGGGGGGGGAAACCAAGTGTAAGGCTGACTGCCAAAGTCAATAGGGGACATTTCATCCCCGGGACATTTTACTTAGAGCTATGTGTTGATTTTGGGAGGAGGGTTATTGGGTGCATTGGAAAATTGTTTGGCTTTTGCCTGTTTGGCTGTAGTTAATTGGTTTGGTTCAGGTTGGTAACTATAAGCCAGGAAGATAATTGTTCAAGTTTCTCAGCTCCGTGGAGAGAATGTTATTGTTTCCAGGAAAAGCAAGTTGAAGCACAGGGCATTGTGGACTGAAGACTGAAGTCTGATTCAAAACAGATGCATTGTGGGGGAGGTGATGTTGCATAAGTTGAAGAAAAATACACTAGTGCTCACTCATTTCTTATTCAGCTCACGGCACCAACTGATTGTAGAGATGTTGGTGATGATTTCTGCAATGTTTTAAACCTATATGTAACACTGAAGTCACATGTCAGCCTCTGAGATCTCATCTACACCAACTGCATGTTTCAATGAGATCAATCATTAAATGTCAAGTCATTAATGGTATGAGACTTACTGTACTGTGGAAACAGACACCGAGTACTTTAGATACTGTTAGATATTGTATTACATGATGACATATTGGAATAATGTCATTTTTTCAGTATTTCCTTAGGAAATGTGTTATGTGTAATATTATATAGCCTTATAAAAAATAACACACTTTCTTGCCGTTAAAGTCTACTGTGGGGTGATTAAACGTACTAACTAAAGCTGTTGGCAGACTTAAGAGATTCAGTGATTGAACTTTGTTGCAGCCGGTGGCGATTTAAGCATGTACATCTTGGGATGCATGCCAGCAAAGCCACTACACTACACAACACAACACTAAACAATACATTAATTGCACTATAACGGTGACAAATGGTGCCCACAAACTGTTAGGGCCTACATAAAGCCTTTCCCAACAGCTTACCACTGCTACACCTGGCTATCAGCGGAGCCTTGTCTGGCAGCGAAACAGTTCATTCAGCCTCATTTACTGCCTTTTAAAAACAACATAGCTGATATGGCTGACTTGCTTTAACAAATGTGGTTTCTACTGACAATTGAGATGTACAAACTATGGCATAAGGGGAAGACAAGCGGACAAGGAGCGAATAAGAGGCAATCCATAATTTCGATTAAGACATTAGTGAGCGAGCTAGGACTGACGTAGTAAATATATTTGTTCATTACTTTTAAAATGTACAGCGACAGAATTCAGAACATGGGCCGTTCTTACAGTGTTCTCCCTGTACACCAAGTCAGAACCGTAGGATAAATAAAGGGGGCATATAAGCAGACAATGAAAGCTCTTACAATATTCAATGATTACATTAATCTAAAACAGGTTATAGGCTACATGTGCACCACCAAGTCAGAACAATAGGCAACATTAAGAGGGGAAAATAGACCAAATTATTAGGGTGAGGCACATGGGCTACTAACAGCTTACTACACAACACTTACTATTACTTTCTTAGCTACAGTATACATATCTCCTGGCATGTTACATCATTTATGCAGCAGCATACGATAACTTTTTGGGCTCACCTTGTTTTGCTATGCTCACTTGAACAGGAAGTTTTGTCATCAAACTTTGTCATCAAAGTCTGGCATTCTCTGGATTTATGGTGCTTTCAAGACAACTTGGAACTTGGGAAAAAAAAAGTGATCTTCAGGTCGTAGCTCTAGAAAGAGGCCCAAGTTCCGGATTTACAATTCCGAGTTGGATGACCGTTCAAAACTTATTTTTCCAGTCGGAGCTCGTTTTTCCCGAGTTCCCAGTTTTCTTGAACTCACTGAAGTCAGATTCCGCAGTTCCGAGTTAACAGTTGTTTTGAACGCGGCACAAATCATGCTTCAATGACAGCATGGCCAATGTTGAATGTTTATAATTTTAAGCTTGGAAAAGAGCCTTAATTCCAGACTTGGGACCTCACAGCCACTCCACTGGATAGCAGGCTAGTGATTGCTTTGCAATGCTTACAGTTAGCCACTGATTCCTTCCGAACCACTCATTGTTGAATTTGCGATTTTCAACTTGTTGTGTAATGTTTATGTCCAATGGCCGATGAGCACCGATACATTTGATCTATAATTTCTCTTCATTATTTATCTTCATATGACAAGGATTAAAAAGGATTTGCCAGTAGATTGTCGACTTGATTCATGATAATGACCGCTAGCTAAGATTTTGAAAGTATGATGTTGACATTATCAGTCCAATCAAAGCTACTGTAGATGAAACATGATTTGACGTCCTTTTATCTGTGACCAATGACCTTGAGCCTTCTTGGATGGGCACTTCTAATGTAACTCTATGGCAGCACCCAAGGGGCTTGAATTGTCGAGCTCTACCCTTAGACTTGGCGGTGACGTAGTGTCCCCATGAGTGACAGAACACTGAGCCAATCACAGCGCAACTAGAGAACATTAGCAACACCTACGCTCTGAGCTAGGCTGAAACACCTGCATTTTGGAGCTGCCTTACTTAATAAAGCAAAAAAGAGACCATGTTTGTATGTGGCTTCATTAACTCAATGATTTAGATTTTTTTAACATTGTTTGCGAACTGATATGTGACATGTATTAATCCCAAAACAACATGCAAAACATGTAAGTGCCCCCAAAAAATATATATTTACTTTTTTTGCTAAAAATGTGGGGCTCAAAACAGGTGGGGCTACAAAAACATTATGCCGTGAATTATTCTGTATTAGTTTCCAGTTCAGGAAATGTATCCGTCTCTGAGCTGGGGCTGTTTTGAGGACTATCTGCGGTTAGATTACTGCAGGTTTTTCATGGCCTCTGATCCTGTCTGGGGCTCATGTTCTTCTCTCTAAAGACTGCTATGTAACACAATCTTTTTCATTAGTAAATATTTGCTGTCTAAATTTGCTCAATACTAAGATTTCCTCCAGTGACTACAAACATACTGAAGTTTGCCTGTGGTGGCCCAAACCCTACCTCAAAATTGTACAAATATTTTCTTCTAATTTGATCAGCAAAAGTTTGAATGAATTTCTGAAACAATTTCACATTTGTTCTTTTCAACTCTTTTTGAATCATGATTTTGGTACCGCTACTATACACAATGTATGCAGGTTAAAACATTCGTTTAAAAAATCCTACAAATGAAAAAGTGCCCTCTATCTGAAAAACAAAAAGAAAAATACCTGGGTCAAAAGTCATCCAAAATCTGTTGGAAACATAGTTTATTTCCTCCTGTTTTGCTCAGTGGCCTCTCACAGCTCAATTCAATGCATTTGGAGCATCGTGAGTGGAGCATGAGGAATGAAAGCCAAAACTCGGAGTGCTCATGCTGATTGTTGTGACTGTTGGTACACCACCACTGCAAGGGAATGCAATTCCCCCCTTCCTCTCCTGTTTTATCCCCCTTCCTCTCCTGTTTTATCCCCCTTCCTTTCATGTTTTATCCTGATCTCATTAACGGACCAGGAGAAAGCAGACAAAAATAGAGGAGGAAAACATCAACATCTTCCTTGTATGCTCTGTTTGTACATTGTATAGTTCCAGTGAAGGGAAATCTTAACGCTACAGCATACAATAACATTCTAGACGATTCTGTGCTTCCAACTTTGTGCCAACAGTTTGGGTAGGCCATTCAGCATGACAATGCCGCCATGCACAAAGCGAGGTCCATACAGAGATGGTTTGTCGAGATCAGTGTGGAAGAACTTGACTGGCCTGCACAGAGCCTTTACCTCAACCCCATCAAACACCTTTGGGATGAATTGGAACGCCGACTGCGAGCCAGGCCTAATCGCCCAACATCAGTGCCCGACCTCACTAATGCTCTTGTGGCTGAATGGAAGCAAGTCCCAACAGCAATGTTCCAACATCTCGTGGAAAGCCTTCCCAGAAGAGTGGAGGCTGTTATAGCAGCAAAGGGGGGACCAACTCCATATTAATGACCATGAATTTGGATTGAGATGTTAGACGAGCAGGTGTCTACATACTTTTGTTCATGTAGTGTATTTTGTCTTGCCCATTCACCCTCTGAACACATACACAATCCATGTCTCAATTGTCTCAAGGCTTAAAAATCCTTCTTTAACCTGTCTCCACCCCCTTCATCTGCACTGATTGAAGTAGATTTAACAAGTGACATCAATAAGGGATCATAGCTTTCGCCTGGATTCACCTGGTCAGTTTGTCATGGTGTTCTTAATGTTTTGTATACTCAGTGTATAGTATATTGTGTGTGTATGTGTGTGTGTGTGTTTGCGTGTGTGTGTGTGTGTTTGCGTGTGTGTGTGTGTGTTTGCGTTGATTCCATGGTTCTCTGGATCCCATGGTTCTGGGGATGTGAATGACCTTGAGTTGTCTCTATATTCAGGTCACTAGCTATGTGAGTTTTCACAATAGATAAGCTCTCCGATGGTACATGTCTGCTCTTCAGGACTGAGGCCTTCACCCTATAGTTGGCACTTATTAACCCAGTTAATGCCCAGGGGATCATCCTGAATGGCACCCTATTCCCTGTGAACCTAATGTAGGGTCACAGAATGTGGCATCATTACCCCTACTGTGATAACACTTGTTGCTTCACTTCCAAGTTTTCCCTTTTATTCTGAGTATCCTCTCCCTTTCAATCGGAGTATCCTCTCCCTTTCAATCAGAGTAACCTCTCCCTTTCAATCGGAGTATCCTCTCCCTTTCAATCTGAGTATCCTCTCCCTTTCAATCAGAGTAACCTCTCCCTTTCAATCGGAGTATCCTCTCCCTTTCAATCTGAGTATCCTCTCCCTTTCAATCAGAGTATCCTCTCCCTTTCAATCAGAGTATCCTCTCCCTTTCAATCAGAGTAACCTCTCCCTTTCAATCAGAGTATCCTCTCCCTTTCAATCAGAGTATCCTCTCCCTTTTAATCTGAGTATCCTCTCCCTTTCAATCAGAGTATCCTCTCCCTTTTAATCTGAGTATCCTCTCCCTTTTAATCTGAGTATCCTCTCCCTTTTAATCTGACTATCCTCTCCCTTTCAATCAGAGTATCCTCTCCCTTTTAATCTGAGTATCCTCTCCCTTTTAATCAGAGTATCCTCTCCCTTTCAATTTGAGTATCCTCTCCCTTTCAATCTGAGTATCCTCTCCCTTTTATTCTGAGTATCCTCTCCCTTTTAATCTGAGTATCCTCTCCCTTTTAATCTGAGTTTCCTCTCCCTTTTAATCTGAGTTTCCTCTCCCTTTTAATCTGAGTATCCTCTCCCTTTCAATCTGAGTATCCTCTCCCTTTTAATCTGAGTATCCTCTCCCTTTTAATCTGAGTATCCTCTCCCTTTTAATCTGAGTATCCTCTCCCTTTTAATCTGAGTTTCCTCTCCCTTTTAATCTGAGTATCCTCTCCCTTTCAATCAGAGTATCCTCTCCCTTTTAATCTGAGTATCCTCTCCCTTTTAATCTGAGTATCCTCGCCCTTTTAATCTGAGTATCCTCTCCCTTTCAATCTGAGTAACCTCTCCCTTTTAATCTGAGTATCCTCTCCCTTTCAATCAGAGTATCCTCTCTATTTTAATCTGAGTATCCTCTCCCTTTTAATCTGAGTATCCTCTCCCTTTCAATCTGAGTATCCTCTCCCTTTCAATCTGAGTATCCTCTCCCTTTCAATCTGAGTATCCTCTCCCTTTTAATCTGAGTATCCTCTCCCTTTCAATCTGAGTATCCTCTCCCTTTTAATCTGAGTAACCTCTCCCTTTTAATCTGAGTTACCTCTCCCTTTTAATCAGAGTATCCTCTCCCTTTTAATCTGAGTTTCCTCTCCCTTCTAATCTGAGTATCCTCTCCCTTTTAATCTGAGTATCCTCTCCCTTTTAATCAGAGTATCCTCTCCCTTTCAATCTGAGTATCCTCTCCCTTTCAATCTGAGTATCCTCTCCCTTTTATTCTGAGTATCCTCTCCCTTTTAATCTGAGTATCCTCTCCCTTGTAATCTGAGTATCCTCTCCCTTGTAATCTGAGTATCCTCTCCCTTGTAATCTGAGTATCCTCCACACTGATAAGGACGCGTATAGAACGCACACTGACTGACATTCTGGGAAGACCGATAGATAGAAAACCCTCCACAGTTTCTAGAAAGCGAAACATGGAAAAGTCTAATTTGTGTTCCATTTCCATTTGAAACTGCCTTTCAAGAGGCCCTTTCAGCTCCTTCACAGGGCTATCAGATGATGACTGATTGCTGACTGATGTAACCGTACATGGAGGATGTTACGGGAGCGTAAACGGTCTATTTGATGGAAGTATTACAAAACCCAGTGTAATGTAACTCTGATTGGTCTACAAAAACTTGTCCTTTCTAGCAAATGCAATTGGCCCATGTTTCCTGGCGGCAGGTAGCTTAGTGGTTAAGAGCGTTGTGTAATGTAAATGTTTTCTGAAACAAGATATTGATGGGACTATTATGATTATCGTCACACGGATGTAGGCTATGACATGTTCTGATTCCCTACTTAGCATAAAACCTTCAGAGTAATGAGATTTTGGTCTCAGGAATAATATTGATAGAATTTATTTGGTGCTTAATATTTGCAATTCTGCCATAACTGGTATCAAAACCTCTCCTTTAGAAAACAAAACAATAATAAATGTCAGCAGGAATATTTTGGAATGCCCACATGGACAAGCTACAATTCGGCAAAACTAATAAATAAATTAACATAGTTGAACTGCAAACACTCAATCCAACAAATAGCCAATGCATTTCCAAGAGGATATATATTTTTAGCAGATTTCAATCTCTAGAGATAAAATAGCGTGCCTTTTTAGGGTGAAGTAGTATGGTAGTCCTTTTTTAAATAATAAAAGTAATCATTTGGTGGGTGCTCATATTTGTCCTATTTCACAGTGTGTATAAATACGCATGTGGGAATCGGAAATGTGTTTTTTTGCATATCCCAACTCTCCCTGAGACACCCTTGGAGAGTGAGGTACACCAGTGGAGGCTGCTGAGCGGAGAATGGTTCGCAATAATGGCCTGTGTTTGGGGATCATGGCTAGAAAGCAATTTTCAAGTCTTGCGATAGATTTCAAAGCAGATTTAAGTCAAAACTGTAATTTGGCCCCTCAGGAACAGTCCCTGTGTTGTTGATAAGCAACTCCAGTGTAGATTTGGCCTCGTGTTGTAGGTTACTGTCCCGCTAAAAGGTAAATTTTTCTGACAGTGTAAAGCAGACTGAAGCTGGTTTTCCTCTAGGATTTTGCCTGTGCTTAGCTCCATCCCGTTTCTTTTTATCCTGAAAAACTCCCCATTATTTGCCTATGTCAATCATACCCATACCATGATGAAGCCACCACCAAGCTTGCAAATAAGGAAGCAGTTACTCACTGATGTGTTGGATTTGCCCCAAACATAAGGCTTTGCATTTACTGTGGGCCAAAAAGTGTTTTCCTTCGCCATTGTTTTTATTTTCAGTATTACTTTAGTGCATGTTTTGGAATATTTTTATTCTGTACATTTGTATTCTTCTTTTTACACTGTCATTTAGGTCATTATTGTAGAATTACTACAATGTTGTTCATCCATCCTCAGTTTTCTCTCATCACAGCCATAGCTGTTTTTAAATCACCACTGGCCTCATTTTTATTCATTTATTATACATTTAGCAGACGCTCTTATCCAGAGCAATTAGGGTTAAGTGCCTTGCTTAAGGGCACATCGACAGATTTTTCACCTAGTCGGCTCGGGGATTAGAACCAGCGACCTTTCGGTTACTGGCACAACGCTCTTACCCACTAAGCTACCTGCCGCCTCATGGTGACATCCCTGAGCAGTTTCTTCCTGTCCTGCAGCTCTGTTCAGAAGGACGACTGTATCTTTGATGTCTCTGGGTGGTTTAAACTTCTTAAATGTAAAGTCTCCATATTTGGGGATCGTTTTATTCAATTCAGTCTGGTATGAGAACGGTAGCCACTATCTGCAAAACCAGGGTGTCTGCGGAAAGCTGAGTATCTTGGCTTTTGATCTGTGCCTTAAAATCTTTGGTATGACTTAGTCCCATATATGGGCATACAAATGTATAAGGGCAGGCCGAGCCGATGACCTAATTTCAAGATGGCTGCTACCTACATTCCCGTTTGGACTGTGAAGCATAAACAAAATAAACACAGAATACGTCGATACACATCGAAAGCCGGGACTCCACAGATCATGAGGAGGTCTTATTTGTCTGCCTGTGACCTACCATTATTGATCACCAGCCCCAAGAGTAAAAATGTTTATTTTACACAACATTTTCATCAAACATCTTACAAGGTAAGCTTCAATTTGGTCTGTGTTTGAGCTATAGCTACATGGGGGGTATGCAATTAATCCTTAGGTTGATAGGAACAAATGTAGCCTATTGCCAATGTTATCTGATGATGTATGACTTAATGGCAACATCGAATGTCCACGGAGTGACTATCTTTGCGCATCAAAAATATGACGTCTTCTGCATACGCGCCGTAGACATCCATTGCACAGGCTATTGGCTACTATGGCAACTTGACAGTCTTGTAGCTAATGAGATAAGCTTTCCAGGGATATGCAGTTGACCTGGGTGGGACAAAGCAAGGGCTATAACCTTTTATGCATAATGTGAACTATTGCTACCTGGCTCAGAGACAAGATGCACCGAGCACGCTTTAATTTCATCACTTTAGCATTAAAGACGGCTTCTCAATGAAAAAGGGAAAAACTAAGAATATCGAACAGGAAGCTAAAAAGAAGGCAGCTATGAATAAATAAATATGGAAGCTTTGAATAAAATACTGGTCGGACTCAGATCAGGGGAGCGATTTGGACAACGAATATTTCAACTTGGCCTGCGAAGATTGCTTTCTAGAAGGATTGGATCCACTTTTAGATCTGTAAGTAAATTATTTTCACGTCAACCCCTATTATTTCACACATAGCGAGTCCATGTAATTTATTATGTGATTTGTTGAGGCAAATTTTACTCCTGAACTAATTTGACCTTGCCTAAAGAAAGGGGATGAATAATTATGCATCAACTATATTTTAGTTAATTTTTTATAACGTTTTTAAAAATGTGTAAAATTTTCAATCCCACTTTGTAATGTAACAACATTTGAAATGGGGTGAATACTTATGATACCCACTGTGCATACATACAGCACAACCAGCTTTGGGACACAACATCGGGAGTCGGTAGTGGTTGGACCCTTCCGATGTTGTGTCCCAAAGCTACAGCACAACTAAGCCCAATGGTCTATCTTACTGTATACTGCACTTGCCACTCATTGTCCATTCCTGCCTGTACAGTGATCCACTAAGGCTCAGCTCTCTCTCTCTCTGTGGCCAGTCCTCTCATTCTCACGACACATTGCCCTGTATATTCATGCTCAGTGCAGCGTTGCACATATAGCTATTCAGCCTGCCTCACTGCCCTTGAATTAACTTATGAGGCGAAAGCAAGCAATTTTCACATCACTGACACGCAATTGGTTTTTTTTCTCAGCTTATGGACGGATATTTTGCATGTGCTTGTTTTAGCTACCGTACCTGTTTAGTATGAATCATTCAAGACAGCAGCTGGAGTGGGTCTGTGTTCTGTTGACTGTCAGGGTTAAGGATGAGAGAGGGGAGATAGAGAGAAGAGGGTGAGAGAGGGAAGGTGTGTGTGTGTGTGTGCATGTGTTAGCCTTAAAGGCAATTATAGGAAAGTGAGGTGTGGTGTGAAGTAATCATGCTGACATCAACTTCATTTAAACCAAATCATGTAGAGGAGGCTAGGACAGATCTGGACTAGAGGGGGAAGAGGAGGCTAGGACAGATCTGGACTAGAGGGGGGAAGAGGAGGCTAGGACAGATCTGGACTAGAGGGGGGAAGAGGAGGCTAGGACAGATCTGGACTAGAGGGCGAAGAGGAGGCTAGGACAGATCTGGACTAGAGGGCGAAGAGGAGGCTAGGACAGATCTGGACTAGAGGGCGAAGAGGAGGCTAGGACAGATCTGGACTAGAGGGCGAAGAGGAGGCTAGGACAGATCTGGACTAGAGGGCGAAGAGGAGGCTAGGACAGATCTGGACTATAGTATGGGGAATGGCCTGACTGCAGGACATGTTCGGGGATAACCAGTACAGTGCCTAGTGAACGTCTACACATTTTGCTGTCTTAAAATAAAATCTAAAAAGGGATTAAATAGTTTTTTCTCCCTGCAGATCTACACAACCTAATCCACATTTTCAAAGTGAAAGAAAGTTCTTGAACATTTTCCAAATTAATAAAAAATAAGAAATTAAGTTGTCTTAGTTCTTGGTGGAAGCATTTTTGGCAGCCATTAAAGCTGCGAATAATTTTGAATAATATTCCACAAACTTTGCACAACTCTTAGGACAACTTATATCCATTTTTTTTGGTCAAAATTGCTCAAGCTCAGTAAATTTGGTTGGGAACCATTGATGGACACCGATATTCAAAACTTGTCTCCGATTTTCAAGCAAATTTAAGTCAGGACTCAGACATCTCTTGGAAAGCCATTCTGGTCTGTTTTTGACTTAGTACATTTTTACATTTTCTTGCTGAAAAACAAACTCTGTCCCAGGGTAAGGTTTTCAAAAGACTGAGGGGGGTTTTCCTTTAACGTTTTACCTGGGCTTTTCTCCTTTCATATTTATTTTGATCCCGACAAACTCCCCAGTACTTGCCGATGACAAACATACCCATAACATGATGCTGCCATCACAATACTTGAAAATACAGAGGGTTTCACTCTGTGTTGTATTGGATTTCACCCAAACCTGTAGTTTTTAATTTAGGCCAAGAAGGTAATGTCTTTGCCATGTTGTATTGCTGTATTACTTAACAGGCTTGTTGCAAACAGAATGGATGATTTTGATTGGATTGTTTTACACAGGTTTCCTTGCATTCACTTCATCAAACAGGCCAGTAATGTGCAGTGAATGCAATGATCTCTGTATTTTCAAGTAATGTGGTGACAGGATCATGTTATGGGTATGCTTGTGCTGGCAGGGACTGGAGAGTTTGTCAGGATTAAAATAAATATGAAAGGAGCAAAGCCCAGGTTAACAATCTTCTGAAAACCTAGCCCTGGAATAGTTGTATTTTTCACCGGGACAATTACACAAACGCTAATGCAAAGACACACCAGAATGGCTTTCCAAGAGATGTTGAGTGTCCTTGAACGTCCAGTAATTCGTTCTGACTTAAATCCGCTTTAAAAATCTGAAACAAGGTTTGAATATTGCTGTCCATCAATTATTACCAACAAAATGTACTGAGCTAGAGCAACTCTGGCAAAAACAATGGATGTATTTTCCCCTAACAGTTGTGCAAGGTTGTTAGAATCATAGACATCGTATTCATTCCTAATTCTATGGGTAGAATTTTATTCAAAATGATACACCGCTGTAATGGCAGCCAAAGGTGATTCCATCAAGTATTAACTCTGGGGTGTGAAGACATACGCAATCAATACAATTTATATTTTCAGAATGAATAGCCTCTTAAATAAAATAATATTGGAAAGCTGTGAGTGCTATTATATGATACAATATCAGTACTGTCTAAGTCCTATCATCAACTGATTTCAGACAGTGTGTGACTCGTTTCAGGAAACTAGGCATATGTCGCGCGTCACTACTTCACAGGAGAGCCATTTGAACGTAAACTGTTTTTTAAAAATCTAAATGCGTTTTTTTGGCAGAAATGCCTTCTGGAACATCTGAACTTTCATGTGCCTTTCATACGCAAAACGACACCGGATTCAAAACTTAGAATCTTTCAATTTAAATTATTATTATATAAAATTCTTGCTACCAATAGAATGTTGAATGGAATTGAAGGATGGGACTAATTACAACTAACAACAACTAATAACAAGATAACTAATAATGTAGGCACGCTGTGTCCATAATAAGTGTATGGGTTGTAGGTTGGGAGCTTTTGTGAAGGAGCACAGTTAGAAAGATATGGCATATAGAAGCAAACCGGATGGACATCATGAAAATGATCGGAGAGGTTGAGAGTAGAAGAAGTTCAGGAGAAAGAACAAACAAAATGTAATTACTGTAAAATTGACTGTGTCCATAAAATGTAGATAGTGGGTATGGGCTGGAAGTAGAGGCCTAGGCGTTGTTGTTCACTAGTTTACTCCAAGTGGGGAAAGGGTGGTGGGGTTGGTTGGAAAGTAATAAAGGGGAATATATATATATTTTTTAAAGGATATGCATGTGTATGTATGTATGTGTGTGTGTATATGTGTGTGTATGTGTATGGAAGTTGGAAGTGATGCAGACAATTACATTGATGGAAGTTACAATCTATCTGCAATATTAAGCTGATCTACCCCCAAAAAACATGCCGAGAGATGACTTCGGATTGGTCTGCCATGTAGCACACTACTGTCTATAACGATCTGCTCAGTATGTGTAGGTAATCCTTTCTAACATGGCTTTTTTGCAAGATATCACTGCAAAAGTGTTGTTCTCCACTTTCTGGAAGACCGAGTTTTGAAATCAGTGGAGTTAGAGTATGGTAGCTAAGGAGATGGAGAAAATTCTGCCGTTTTGATTTCAAATATGCAGAGTGAGTCGAAAAGAGAGAACACACAGAAGGCTATTGTATAAAACACCTGTCTTCAAACTAAGGGCAACCATGGCATCCGTGACAGAGAGGGAGAAGCGTCTATCCATGTATACGGGTAAGATAGTCTAGCTAGCTACATTTTCAGATATTACACGTTTCTAATTTAGTCAGAAAGTCGTTTTCATTTCAAGTTAAAGCATACTGTTAGCTATCTAGCTAACGTTGTATGGCTGGCTCGCTAACGTTACGTGTATGATCTGTGTAGTAATATTATTCATATCTCAGAGCCACTGATAGCCTAATGTTAGCTAGCTAGCTAACATTGAAGCTGGTTGGTTAGCTACCTGCAGATTCTTGCTGGGTAGTAACGTTATGAGTTGGGGTTATGGTTAATTGTTTAGCAGGCTAGCTACATGTCTAAACAAAATACTCTACTATGCAAGTAACCGTTTCAATAGAATGTTCATGATGTCACTGCGACAACTGTAGATAAACATAGCTGGTAAATTCGCTCTGGCTATCTACTCCGATTTCAGAGCACTCGTCTGTGTGTGCCAGAGCACAGAATAACTGACAAATTTATGAATGCTCAACACCGGTTGAATATGGCCGGTGTCAATAAACGTTGGCAAAAAAACGTAATTAAACTTTTGCCAGCAGCACAATTACAGTCACCAACGCTCTGGATAATATAAAAACATCCTAACCAGCTCTGCTAGGGTGAGTAAAATGGTCAGAGTGAGCTGTTCTCTCATTTGTGCCTGGAAGTAGCTAGCAAGCTAGCCAACATTAGCCAGTTAGCTTGGGTGCTTGACTGCTGTTGTTAGGTCAGAACGCTCAGATCAACCCTACTCCTCGGCCAGAGCGTCCAGTGTGTGCTCTGAACGCTCCGAGAGCGAAACACACTGAATTTTACGAATGGACAATCTGACAACGATCTGAGTTTATGAACGCCCAGAGCGCACTCTCAGCGCACTCTGGCACTCCCGATTGAATTTACAAACACACCGTAGTATAAACCAGCCTTTAGTCTTGAAATCTTTGGTTGTTTAGTACATGGCCTCACATGTGAATCCTTAAAGAGATGGGTGGGGCTAAGGCTTAAGAGGGTGTGAACGATGCTGAATGGGTGTAGACAAAGAAGAGCTCTCCAGTATGTTTACCAAAACATTTTCTCAAAAGTGACGTTACAAGTTTATCAATTTTCAAAGCAGAAGTACTTTCCCATTGTTCCTCAACTGTAGTGTATGATATACCATTTTCTAGCTTTGAGTCTCTACTTTTATCCAATGTGAAAAAACACCATTTCAAATTTTGCTACATAAGACCGAATCGAGATGGTCGGTCATGTGTATGTCTGTGGATTGACTTCATTGTTTGAATGGAATGTTGCAGTTAATAAAAATAATACTGGCTAAACTCATTATTTTACACAATATCTTATCACAGCACTGGCAAACCATGCATAATATTAACTAGCGATTCATGTTGAATTATAAATCTGATCAA
The DNA here is from genome assembly GCF_020615455.1 of Coregonus clupeaformis. Classification (NCBI taxonomy): domain Eukaryota; kingdom Metazoa; phylum Chordata; class Actinopteri; order Salmoniformes; family Salmonidae; genus Coregonus; species Coregonus clupeaformis. The sequence continues at coordinate 51,377,062 of NC_059198.1, read as the reverse complement.
AATACAGTTGTGTAACCCATCAGGCTGCAGAGTAATGAGCTATGCTGCCATGTCCACTGTCCCCGGGACGTGGTGTGAAACTTTGGGCTCCACATCCAGTCTAGATCTGGTGTTAAAACACTTTGTGCTCCAGTGAAGTGAAGGCTGCTTCCTCAGGCCTTAAATCAAGGAAATACTGGATCAAGTCTAATTAATTTTAGCTGCTTATTGCATCTCAAATTGATGGGAGAAGGGATATTATCCCAAAATTGGGAGGAGGTTTGATGTAGCGTTAAAGCAAGTGAACCGCATAATTAACCAGACAATAGGATAGATTTCTGACACAGACAGTTGGTGAGTTCCTGGAGAAGAAGTTATTTGGACAGCTTTATTCGCTGAAAAAATATCTAGCTCCTAAATTACACCAGTTAGATCTAAATGAGATAAATGAACTGAGGTTAAAATTCAACTGTTCAAACTTAGGTTCCGGCTAATCCTGGATATCATCTCCATCGATGTTATGTGTTACAGTAATATCTAGTCACAGAGATGGGGACACATTAAGAGTACGGGACCCCTGGTCGCAGTATTGTAAATTGACGTGTATCGATTAACGAATAGCTACAGAAGTGAACGATAACATGCCTAGCATAGGGCAGCTAGTTAGAGTTCAACACATTACGGTAACGTTAGGTTGCTAACTGTTAACAGTGACAATATCCTCGTATTTCTGTGTTGATCAATTCCAATGGAGCGTTTAGCTATGCAAGCTAACTAACTAACTAACATGCGTGGTCCTCTGTAGCTCAGCTGGTAGAGCATGGCGCTTGTAACGCCAAGGTAGTGGGTTCGATCCCCGGGACCACCCATACACAAAAAAGTATGCACGCATGACTGTAAGTCGCTTTGGATAAAAGCGTCTGCTAAATGGCATATTATTATTATTATTATTATTTACTGTGAGGACATGGACTGTGTATAGCGACTCATCTAGGAGCTTTGTGATTTACGTCTGTAAAATGAAAAGCGCTCTATTATTATCAAAAGGCTTTCGGCTGTGGAAACTTTGCTCTGCAGATGAGATTTGGATTCCAAAGCAATTAGAGTCTAACGTGTTCCTCAAAACTATGGAGCCTGTGTCTATTTTAATGTTTAAATCCAAAAATGCAGAGGCATATGTATCTAGCTCCTCTCTATAATGAAGCCTTGTGTGTTTTGTAAAAAAAAAAAAACAGAGTTGCAGTTGAATTCATTCAAGTAAAGTCTGTTTCTTTTCAGAATGTCTTACAAACCATGAAATTGCCATGTCTATTCAAATTTGTAGCAGAAAAATAAATATTTGAATGACTTTCCATTTGATGGTGTGTCCCTTTTGATCTTTGTTAGGAAGAAGTCAGCGTCTGGCCTGGACATTATCCACAATAATATAATAATAATAATAATAATAATATGCCATTTAGCAGACGCTTTTATCCAAAGCGACTTACAGTCATGCGTGCATACATTTTTTGTGTATGGGTGGTCCCGGGGATTGAACCCACTACCCTGGCATTACAAGCGCCATGCTCTACCAGCTGAGCGGAGACGCATGCCAAACGGCACCCTATGAGCACTGGTTAACAGTAGAACATAGGGTGTCAATTGGTACAGCCCTGTGCCTCCCCCCAGTCCAGTTAAACAACAATGGTCTGGTGTGGTCACATCATCATGGCTCCTGCAGTTGTAAATACTGCAGCAGGTGATAAATGTGTCATGTCTGGACAGAGATGGGCCACAGGAGCCATATTTCACCATTCCTTTCCGCCCGCCGGCTGATGAAATGCAGTGCCGCGCTGTGCAGAGCTGAGCATGAGGCAGCACACCATACAGCTTTAAGTAAGGTCTGGTGCTTTATGGCCTTGATTAAGTCATCTAACACCTATAGCCATCTAGGGATCTGATTAAGTCATCTAACGCCTATAGCCAGCTAGGGATCTGGGCTTATTTCAACTCCAAGTCTTCAGCAGTGACTGTTATCCTGCAGTAGACTCGTAAAGCGGAAATCTAATCGGAATAGTCCTTGTGCAACAATAATATATACAGTGAGGGAAAAAAGTATTTGATCCCCTGCTGATTCTGTACGTTTGCCCACTGACAAAGAAATTATCAGTCTATAATTTTAATGGTAGGTTTATTTGAACAGCGAGAGACAGAATAACAACAAAAAAATCCAGAAAAACGCATGTCAAAAATTTTATAAATTGTTTTGCAATTTAATGAGGGAAATAAGTATTTGACCCCCTCTCAATCAGAAAGATTTCTGGCTCCCAGGTGTCTTTTATACAGGTAACGAGATGAGATTAGGAGCACACTCTTAAAGGGAGTGACTTGGAGAAGATCTGCAAAGAGGAGTGGGACAAAATCCCTCCTGAGATGTGTGCAAACCTGGTGGCCAACTACAAGAAACATCTGACCTCTGTGATTGCCAACAAGGGTTTTGCCACCAAGTACTAAGTCATGTTTTGCAGAGGGGTCAAATACTTATTTCCCTCATTAAAATGCAAATCAATTTATAACGTTTTTGACATGTGTTTTTCTGGATTTTCTTGTTGTTATTCTGTCTCTCACTGTTCAAATAAACCTACCATTAAAATGATAGACTGATCATTTCTTTGTCAGTGGGCAAACATACAAAATCAGCAGGGGATCAAATACTTTTTTCCCTCACTGTATATTTTTTAAAAGATATTCTACTGAGGACTTCATTCTATTTTTCTTATATTTCTCACCAGTCTAACTATCCGTTCTACGTGTTTAATTTCAATCAAATAATGCTGAGGGAGGACTTTTCAGCATGTACATTCAATATTATTTAGGTCTAGGAATTGAGATATTAGATTGAGTGTCAACTAGGTATATAGGCTTGTATGTGGGTGTGTTTGTGTAAATCTGCTGTAGAGTTTTTTTATTTTATTTTTTTAGTCGTGACGGTTTAGTATTTTTAAAATCTAGTCCAGGGGAGGGTAATGTAATTTGTAATCGATGACACTTTTCAATATTGGATGATGCTGCCCCGCATCCCTGATTCTCTGCTGGACGAATAATATCAGGTACGGCTGTGGTGCAAATCAAATGATCCATAGCCTGTAGATAAACTGTACGAAGTGCATGCTCGGAGAAGCACAGGGCAAAGTAATATTTCAAAGAACATTTACTTCCTTCGCAAATTTTTGACCTGCTGGGATGGTGTATGTAAAACTAGGCTACACTGCAATGGATAGGCGTTCTCAATCCTGAGCCCTGGCCTGCTCTTGCTGATGTAAACCCTTTTGTGCCAATCACTAACCAATGACTGTGCTGTGTAGCCTGCAGTAGCACTTCATCAGGTGAGTCAAAAGCTTCTTCAGAAAATCATTTTCGATTTGTCTAAAAAAATTCTACATCTGTGCGTGCGGACTACTGATGATAGCTTTTTTACTGCTATAAAACAAATGTAATTGCCCATGATGAAGCTATTTATCAGAGTTATTGACCTCACAATAAGCCAGATTCCAGTAATTTACATCATTTACATTACATTGAAGCAGCAGCCTAGGCACAATCAATCGGAGATGGACAGTGCATGGGTGCTGAAAGTAGGCTAAATCGAGGCCTAATTCATTTAGTTTAAACAGTCTTTGAAATGTATTCGACTTTTCTAAAAACGAGGGCTTTGTGTTGAAACCTATTATTCTTATTTAAGAAAGAAGAGGTAAGCCTACCTGTTTGGCAGACGGAATTATAGGCTACTATCCATTGATTTCGTCAGCCAGTTTCTTCAGTCATCATGCACTCCTTAAAAAACGAATTGCTTTTTCTCGGTTGACTCATATCAACATCTCTAGTCATTACTAGTGGTGGGATAGGCTTAATAAACGCAACAGAATAGGCCTAATTAAAATAATAGTGTTAAAGGACCATGTGCTGGGTAGTGCATGCCCAGAGCTAATTTCTGAGTGGTACCGGAGTGAATTTGGAGCGGGAGAGTGGGCCAACGCTCTATCAGTAAGTTGACCAGAACCAGCGCCTCCGCTTGTCAATGCTTCGCTCCAAAAGAGTTGCTTCTTGGGCGTAGGCTTGAACCTATTCAGTAAGTAAATACATTTAGAGAATGTTTTTAAAAAAACGATGTATTTATTAGCTAGCGAGCTACAGCAGGCCACCATGTGTAGGCTAATTAGCTCCTTGTTAGCTAGCTAGCTAGCTAGCCAACTTTACATACTATAGCTAAGTCGAATATCATCAGCTAGCTAACTTCATATTAGCTTGTTATCTTGACGTAGGCTTATTTATCATTTTAAATAAAAAAAACTCATGCTCCAAATGCATTTGTAGATAACAGCAATGGGAAGAGGGTGAAAGAATTTGCTGCTACAGCTGTCAGAAAAGGAAATAGGTGTACTAGTTAGTTAGGGCAGGTTGTTGGGAGGACATCATGAAACTATTCTCCAGTTCCTAGAGGTGACAACTATGAAGACGGATGGAGAGATAAGTCAGTATATACGTTTTTAAGTGTATACGTTTTAGTCAGGGCTGTCTTAATTGTAATATAATGAAGCCTGTTTCTTTGTGATGTCTGTACCTCAGATATTCAGAGCTGCAAAAGCCTGTCTGCAGATGAAGAAGGTCCCAGTGAATGTCACACATGGGGTTGTATGTGTACTTACGTTAGCAAATGTTGTACACAACAATACAGTTAAAAGTCACACACAATGTAGGCTACAAACTTATTACAACTGTAGCAGGCCAATCCTGCTCCTGGAGGTCTGCTGGGTGTGCAGGCTTCTGTTCCAGCCCAGCCCTAACACACCCGATTCAACTTATCAAACCTAATGAGTTGATAATAATGTATGTATCAATGTAGAGTTGATAATATAATATTGCTGGGCTGGAATAGAAGTCTGCTCACCCAGTAGATCAGGGTGGTATGGACTACTTTCAGTAAACCCAAAATTATATTTTAGTAATAAAAAATGACTTACTAAGATGTCTAACATTTACAAATGAGCTAGCTTATTTGTACATTTTTTGGAATGGTATGTTGATTCATTCACTGTTGATTAATTGAACTGAAGTGTTTTTAAAGATGTTTCAAGATGAACTAGTGTCAATGTTCATTAATCACGAATCACAATTCTGCAATAAAAAAGTGTGAAGTGGGATCTGTCTCAAACTGTTCTGTGTTTCTGTGTTGCTTTTCTCAAATGAACATGACCTTTTTTTGTCCAGTTGTGAGCTCTCCAATCAGTTATATTATATCAGCCAAGTGTACCCATTGTGCAGCTTATCATAACGGCATGCATCACCAATGCAGCCATAGACCTACAGTAGGATGGCATTACTAGCCTAATGGGCAATAAGCAAGCAATGTGTCCCTGGTCATCTGAAGCTGAGAATAGCTCAACTCACACACACATCATTTGCATATTGTTGATCTAGCTATATGTTCTCAATTTAAAATGATACCAGTAGATAATGTATATGAGGCTAGCCATAAGCCAGATTTTTCTACATGATTTTTCTGACATGAAATTGTTTAGTGCGAATCCAACCCTTGTATTCTAGGTACAGTCCTGTACATGAAAACAAGGAGATGTCAATGTGTCGGCTAATTAAACATGCCAAAAAGGAAAGTAATGTGCTGTGGGGAGCGTTGTCGTTCTACCTAATTTATTAGCTGAGAATGATTTTAAAATACAGAGATTAAATCAGAAGGTCAGTGGCATGGAGGAGGATTGTAGAGATGTTGGTATTGATGGTGGGTAAAGAGAGATTTGCACAACAATGTTTGCAAGTCAAAGCCACAATTTCCTTTACCCCAAGCAGTGGCGGCTCCTGAAAAAATTCTCAGGAGGGGCAATTTTTCTGATGATTTAGGTGACCTACACACATTTTAAAAAAGATATGTCCAGCAACAACATGAAGACAGGGGCAGCATATAAGTCAATACCAGAAGCATTTATTGACTGATCTGGGGAGATGGATTCCAGTTTCTGTGACAGATTATAAATAATCTCTGATGCCTTTGTTATATTAGCTTTTGGTTGAATGTACTGTCGTAGTAAATATATAATGTTATAGCTTGGTCTGACTAAAATCTTGTGCATGACCCATTTTGTGTTGGGCGTTTGTTTTCAATCAATGCTGTTCCTATCCTATAACAATGGACAAAAGAGTCCTATCTTGTCAGCCTTGTCAGCAGGTGGCCAAGGACAACACCCACGCCATAGGTCTCTCAGTTCTTCCAACTCACGAGTTCTTGCTCTGAGGACACACACACACACACACACACACACACACACACACACACATCATCACTGATAACACACACACACACACACACACATCATCACTGTTAAACACACACACACACACACACAAAAATCCCTCTCTTTAGGCTGAACATTTGAAGACAGAGAACCCGACTCAGAGCCAATGCAACAGTGGAGGGGACCTCGCCCAACTCATCAGGACCAATCAGAAGATCAGAACTACTAGATTCAACCTACATCATTTATTGTATAAAATGTCTGCACACAATGTTTTCGGGGCTCTCTTCAGATAGCTCCCTAAGAGTTTGACTGAACGAGTCCGTGCACGCGATTCCAGATATCTTTACCTCTGAATAAACTGCCTTTATTATACCATATCCACCCTGTCCAAAGTCTCTACTTGGTCTCATTTCTCCAGTAAACTTGTGATTATCAACAGTACACAACGGTAACAAACAATTGGGGAACTCACGGGGCAGATAGTAAGGTCGCAGTGACACAGAAAGCAGTTCAATGTCGGGGGTACAGAGTCGCTCTCTTACCAGGATCGCGGTCCGCTCTGACCAGGGTGAAGCCGGCCGGCTCCACTTCTCTGTCCGGGACTCTGTCATCCAGCCAAGTCTCCCAGCTGTGATTGGATTCCGCTGCCAGCAGCGTTTCATTATTTAGTCCGTTCGTAGCAGGTATGTACACGATCAACAAGATCAGTCCAAAACCCACCACTGGAAATCCATGGTTGGCAGAATGTTTGTAAACTAAGTCTACAAATTAAAAACATAAAATAACGCCACTAAGTGTACAAATTAAAAACATAAGATAACGCCACACTGCAGGTCGCAACAGAGACGCTGCTAGCCGCTATTTTCTTAGTTACGTTCATGGTTACGTCACGTATGACGAAAGCGCGTAAGTGCAAGCCCACAGACACCCATAGAGAATGTATTGAAAGCTTTGAAATTTGAAAAAAATAGATTTTACATGACAGGCTATGAGAGACTTCTGGGCGATTTTCAACCTGACTGAAATCGCCCCAAAAACGGGCGGGGCCATTTGAAGCACGACTTTAGCCTGATTTGACATTTAGTGGCAGTCAGATCAGATTACAACACTGATAACTACTGTTGCCGTGATATAATTGATTAGAAAAAAAATCCCTTCCTTTTCCCGTTTGGCAGTGCGTCGCCCATATCGCCCTATTGAACAGGCCGTCCCTGACCCCAAGTACCCATTCATGTGCATGTAGGCCTATGTATTTTACAGGAAGTGATCTAATCATCAATGTCATGACATCAGTATAATAAAAGAGCCTTAAGCTATAATATATGAGAATCATAATATTAAGATACCATAATCCAATTGGTAGCATATTATATGTACAATTCATGCTTAGTGTATCATTTAGAATGTTATAATGTGTGTTACTAGTGATTTCTATCCTTTGGTGGGAAAATTTTCACAATTTAATTGAATTCGCAAATGGTGGCTTTGATCACAGATTTTAGGTTTAGATTGATTGATGTTCGTAACTAGCTAGCAGCACAAGCGAACATTGTGCAAATCTTTCTTCACCCACCACAAACACGCTCTGCAATCCTCCTCCATGCCACTGACCTTCTGATTTTGTCTTTGCATTCTAGCAAAGCGACATCGTGTAAAATTGGAAAACCAGACCCAGCGATGATTGGCTTCCCTCCATCTGTTTTGGTTTTGCTTACCCGGAACTAATGACAGGTGGGACTATGTTTCATGAACGGAAGCAAACATCTGCGCCTCACCTGGCTGGTTAACAGCAGCGGTGGCCGTGTGCAAATTGCATAAAGTAGAGCAGAGCTGAATTTGTTTCTACCGCTCCGCTAGTAGGGTTCTTGCCGCTCACCTTTCCACAATCCCCTGAGCGTTGCTCCACGTGCCCCCGTTGAAAATGAATGGGGCCGGTTCTTCGTCTGATGAATTTGAAAGTGGTGAAAATGACATGTAACATTTTTTTTTAAATGCTCACGTCTTGCTCCACTTGGCTCACATGCTCCGGTGTGGTATTATATCAGATTCTGCTGGTCACACAAATGCCTAAATTGACGTTGAAATATAATGAACTGGAAAATGACGTAGAATTGCATTAAATGTGTTTATAAAATGCTTTTTTTTTTTTATCGGACCCGCAAATACGATGATAGATTCATGCAATGTTTTTATTATAGGGTTATCTTTTCACCACTAGCCTCCGTGGCGGTCTGGCGAACCCACAACCTTCTGGGCCGCATAAGACTGCTACATTGCCATGCAATGCTTACGAGACAAACAATAGTTTGTAAAACTGCATATCTAAGGCTCTGGTCTGTCCTAGGAGTGAGGGTAAACTTCAAATCTAAGGCTTTAGTCTGTCCTAGAAGTTAGGGTAAACTGCATATCTAATGCTCTGGTCTGTGCTAGGGGTGAGGGTAAACTATTATCTAATGCTCTGGTCTGTGCTAGGGGTGAGGGTAAACTATTATCTAATGCTCTGGTCTGTGCTAGGGGTGAGGGTAAACTATTATCTAATGCTCTGGTCTGTGCTAGGGGTGAGGGTAAACTATTATCTAATGCTCTGGTCTGTGCTAGGGGTGAGGGTAAACTATTATCTAATGCTCTGGTCTGTGCTAGGGGTGAGGGTAAACTATTATCTAATGCTCTGGTCTGTCCAGGAAGTGAGGGTAAACAGTAAGGATGTTCTCTGCTATCCACTTTGTGTTTGAATATATTTTTTGGGTGTAGGGAGTTTTTTTTTTTTTTAGATGAGGAGACCTCCGCTGGCAGTTGGGGCACTGAGTCTTTAATATGACTGCTGATGTGATAAAATACTCAATCACAGGTCACACAGACGAGAGGAATGGAGAGGAGATGAGTGGACTGTCAGGGTGATGTTTAGTGTCAGGGGGAAAGAAATGCTATAGGCGTATTTATCTACTTGACTGGATAGATATAGCATCATTTAGCATCACACTTGTGTTGTGTTCACAGGGTTAGTCAGTGTGAAAACTGCAATATTCGTTTTGTTAAGATGACATAGTGTTCATTTTGACCCTCCTTAGACAAAATTCAAGGGTCTGAAAGTGTGATAAATAGCTTGTTCCAGTGCATAGAGGTGACATATGCCTCAGTGCATTCTGCTGGACAGGCAGTGGACCGGTTTCTGTTGTCAATAATGCTGCTGGATGTTTGGGCTGGATGTTTGGGCTAGATGTTTGGGCTAGATGTTTGGGCTGGATGTTTGGGCTGGATGTTTGGGCTAGATGTTTGGGCTAGATGTTTGGGCTAGATGTTTGGGCTGGATGTTTGGGCTGGATGTTTGGGCTGAATGTTTGGGCTGGATGTTTGGGCTACATGTTTGGGCTGGATGTTTGGGCTGGATGTTTGGGCTGGATGTTTGGGCTGGATGTTTGGGCTAGATGTTTGGGCTGGATGTTTGGGCTGGATGTTTGGGCTGGATGTTTGGGCTAGATGTTTGGGCTGGATGTTTGTGCTAGATGTTTGGGCTGGATGTTTGGGCTGGATGTTTGGGCTGGATGTTTAGGCTCGATGTTTGGGCTAGATGTTTGGGCTGGATGTTTGGGCTGGATGTTTGGGCTAGATGTTTGGGCTGGATGTTTGGGCTGGATGTTTGGGCTGGATGTTTGGGCTGGATGTTTGGGCTGGATGTTTGGGCTAGATGTTTGGGCTGGATGTTTGTGTTAGATGTTTGGGGTGGATGTAGGTGGGACACTGAAAGGAGAGGTTGACTTCAGCAATGGGTTAAGTTGTACCTCAGAAAAGGTCTACGCCCCAAATGAAACCCTGTTCCCTATATAAGTACCTGGTCAAAAGTAGTGCACTATATAGGGAATATGGTGCCATTTGGGACAGCCAAGGAAAGGGCCTTAGAGGAAAATCGGGAGAATATTTCTAAGGTGAAACTGGTTAACTCTTAACCAGAAGGATGTGACACAGATATGACATATGTGAACGGTACTATTAGAGTAGTGTAACTGGCTGTTACTGAACTCCTTAGTCCTCTAAGGCTTGGGGTCAAAGAGGGCAGATATACTGTGTAGAAGGCAGACAGGTGAATGCTAGCCAGCTGGCTCTACTCTAAGCAGGGCAGATATACTGTGTAGAAGGCAGACAGGTGAATGCTAGCCAGCTGGCTCTACTCTAAGCAGGGCAGATAGACTGTGTAGAAGGCAGACAGGTGAATGCTAGCCAGCTGGCTCTACTCTAAGCAGGGCAGATAGACTGTGTAGAAGGCAGACAGGTGAATGCTAGCCAGCTGGCTCTACTCTAAGCAGGGCAGATAGACTGTGTAGAAGGCAGACAGGTGAATGCTAGCCAGCTGGCTCTACTCTAAGCAGGGCAGATAGACTGTGTAGAAGGCAGACAGGTGATGCTAGCCAGCTGGCTCTACACTAAGCAGGGCAGATAGACTGTGTAGAAGGCAGACAGGTGAATGCTAGCCAGCTGGCTCTACTCTAAGCAGGGCAGATATACTGTGTAGAAGGCAGACAGGTGAATGCTAGCCAGCTGGCTCTACTCTAAGCAGGGCAGATATACTGTGTAGAAGGCAGACAGGTGAATGCTAGCCAGCTGGCTCTACTCTAAGCAGGGCAGATATACTGTGTAGAAGGCAGACAGGTGAATGCTAGCCAGCTGGCTATACTGTAAGCAGGGCAGATAGACTGTGTAGAAGGCAGACAGGTGTCACTTTCCACTGCTTCTCAAGAGGGAGGTCAAGCAGTACAGTGGAAAAAGGTGTGATTTTTATTTTTTCATGTGACGGCCATGAGATGTGTCTGAACATGTCTTGTCAAAATAGCATACAAGCATGAACATTTCCAATTCACATGTCAAGTTGGGGCGGTGGGGTGGCTTCATATATTGCTCTATAAAAGGCTACCACTAACCATCCTGTTTGACGTGTCCCTTAGAATAAAAAATGTAATTTGAAATTTGACAAGGTAGCAGTTTTCAAATTCATGCATCTTTGCTGTGGTAGCTAATTATGACAAGGTAGGCAAATCTGGTACGATACCTGTTAAGTGCCCCTTAATTTCCAATGCCTATTATACAGTTTCTACAGGCTCTCCACGTAGACAGTAAATACGGTAATAGACTGAATAATGTAAGGGGCCTCTGTCTGACGGATTGAGACAATACGTTTCCATGACGGCGTCGTCTGCCGTTCTCCATGCACAGTGCACTTACACCCCTGCAGTAGCCTGGCTGAGTAACAGCATGTTGATGCTCAAATGAACATATTCCGTATCCATACACATTCATCACGCTGCACAGAGGCAACCCTCATACGCATCATATTTCCCCCCCCCAAAAAACTCTCGTCATATTTTAAAAGGAAGAAAATCAATAGGTATTTTGAATGATACTGCAAGGTATCTCATGTTCTCCAGTTGTATAGGTGTGATCAAACAAAGTGCACTTTACAATAGACAATAGGGCGAGGAGCCATCCCTATCTAGCCACTGTGACACCATGCCTAGTGACTCAGACATCTTAGTGTGCCTACAGGATTATATATATAGCTCATATTCCCCATTTCTCGCTCTCTCTCTCTCTGTCTCTCTGTCTCTCTCTCTCTCTCTCTCGCTCGTTCGGTCTCTCTCTCTCTTTCTCTCTCTCTCTCTCTCTCTCTCTCTCTCTCTCTCTCTCTCTCTGTCTCTCTCTCTCTCTTTGAAAATATGTTTTCTTTCATCCTGACGTTCTCCTCCAGACTTAAAGAGATGTTATGCTGAATGTTAAAGAGTTAAGTGATGACCCCTTTAATGACCCCTCATCATGATGATGTAACAATACAGTATGATATGGAGATTAAAAAAACAATTATTTGAGAATAGTCTCACGTTGATCGACGACACTGAAATAGTTCTAGAAGAGATGTTTGAGGGTCCAAGTTCCCCCCTGGGTCTCCTTAACGACATGAGGTCCAACCAACAGCGTCCTACTGTTGACGTGTGCTGTAGCTCATTCTATTTCCATACGTCACCTTGGGCATTTGTGTGATCCAACCTTCCTATTACACATGTAAAAGTTATTCTTCTCTCTTCTCATGTGGTGTCAGATGGTGAGAGAGAAGAGAGAGAGAGAGAAGGAGAGGATTGAGGAGATGGAGAGGAGAGAGAAGGAGAAAGGAGATGGAATGAGTCAGTAGGGAGTAGGGATGCAGCTAAACTAATAATAGATGACATCCCCTCAGGGCTACCAGATCTTTGTTCTCTCTAACCCTAAAAAAATCACATTCTCTCACCTCCTTAGACTGATGCATTCATTGTTTTTTAGCATTTAAATTAGCGACTGAAAATATGTATATCTTGAGCATCAATATTAGCAGGAGAAATTAAAAACATTGGTGTGGACTTACAAAATGGTGGGCTAGATGATTTGAACTTTAACCCTCTGTCTCCCTCGCTCCTTCTGTCTCCCACACTTCTGCTCCAGTTGTTCAGTGGATTTTAGGTAAACAAATGTGACAAGGTTATTTTCTGAATAACCATCTGGAGTAAAGAATGGTGAGAGCAAAATAAACATAAACTGTGACTTTATAATCACAGATTGTTCTCAGCACTTTGTAAAGTCACATGTCGGCTGTCTGTAAAACTGTTCGTCAGCGTCACTCTTAGTGTGACCGTACGTTGTCGCTGTCGTTCTCTCTGCGTTAGACATTCCTCTGCATACTCTCCTTTTCTGTTTGCTCTTAATGAGAATGGAAGTGCTGAAACACTAACAGAAGCCAGATTGCTCTCTGGGTGCTTATTTCCAGCAAATGCAGGGCTGTATTAATGTCCGTTGCCCTGATGCCGTATCGCCGTGGGCAGGAAATCTTTCCCTGATGCATCTCCCTGGTGTACACTGGGCCTGCGGTTTAATTTCGTTAAAGGCAGATTACAGAATCCTCTGTGGCGCTGTCATCGAGAGCGGGCCAGGCAGTAGGCGGGCTGGAGAGGCACATTGATAAAGGCATCTGCTCTCTGTAGATTTCCCTGGAGGAGACAGGGCAGGGCATAGCGACCGTCAGGTGAGAGTGCTAGGCCAAGGCCTCCTCCATCAGGACACAGCAGGCAGGCAGAGTTTGAGTCACCTTATTATCTGATAGACCGCTTACACACCAGGAGACCATAGACTGTTGTTGGCGGCGTCAGAGGGCTTAAAGGCTGCATTCTGATTGGATTCACTGGGCCGGACTCAAAAAGATCCACAAATAGATTGATAGAAATAAGTAGATTTTTTTTCGGGGGTCTGAAATTAAAAAGTTGCCTCTGGAGAAGAGAGTTACCATCTGAACATCAAAAGGAGACTGTAAAAACAAATGCCTTGATAGCAGGAATGAGTCTTAATTTATTATTATTTTTTTTTAAATATATTGGAGTATTATGTTTGCAAATGGGCAAATAAACAACTTTTCATGAGTCAACTTTACACAGGAAGTCAAAGGCTACAATGTGCATGAACACTCATTGTGGGAACTCATTCAAGACTGTTGGAAAAGGATTCCAGGTGAAGCTGGTTGAGAGAATGCCAAGAATGTGCAAAGCTGTCATCAAAGCAAAGGGTGGCTACTTTGAAGAATCTCAAATATAAAATATATTTTGATTTTAACTATTTCGTAGTTTCAATGTCTTCACTATTATTCTACAATGTAAAAAATAGTTTAAAAAAACAAAAAACTTGAATGAGTAGGTGTGTCCAAACTTTTGACTGGTACTGTATTCGGCTCAATTTACTCTCAGATTCGAAAGTGCTAATTAGCATCAAAGTAGACACCATGCAAGACTACAAATCCCTGCAAGCTCCAGCACGTCATCTCTAGCTGACACCTTTGCTAACAGTTATTGTGTCAATTTAAAACTTGCGCAAGACTGTTCACAGAATTGTCCATTTACAGAAATGTAGCCAATTTATTCATTACAAAATGTAGCTAACATTGGTTAATCCAGAGATTCTTACCTTTGCCTCGATTTGGCAGTCTCGTCCAGATCATTATGGCACGTGTAATTCTTTATGATAGCCACATTAGCAGCTAATTAGCGTTTACATAATTTTTTTGGGGGGAAAACGGGCTAATATATTGATAAAAGTCACCTTGTCCTAGAGAGATTTACATGGTTATCAAAACGTCACGCCAGGGTAAGCCTACATGAAACACAGCCCTTATTTTAAGTGTTTCTAAAATCCCCTATGGGAAAAATGTATATTGGAAAAACGATTGGAACTATTTCCTTGTTTGACCGCTAGGTTTTATGGGTATTATGACTCATACTGTGGTACTCTACATCTCTCAGATATAGGACAGACACTTCAGAACAAACTTCTGATATTCAATGCGTTTGTATGGGCTAATAGCATTAAGGGCCAAAATTATTTATATTTTTATACTTCAAGGGGTCTTAAAATTCTAAATCAAATAGCTAAATGATCCTTGGTATGACCTTCTTAACCTTCTTAAAACAGTTCCATTTAGCTTAGTAGATGCCTAGTAAGTGTTTCCATTACCCATTTAGGCAAATGGTGCATTAATAAATTGGCGACAGCTCGTGTGCCCTCTCCCGCTATCTGTTTCATGTATCAGGTAGCCCGCAAAAGCAAGCATGGACATAATGCAAGAATTGACTAATGTTTACCATATTCTAATAAGTCCAACGTATCGCAACGGACCGTGCAATGGTGAAACTTGCACTCCAGGCTGTAGATCTGAAATAATTGGATGGTGAAACTTCCATCCAGCCAGCCAGAAAAGCAAGGTGAAGCAATTCTGGCATCCTTGAAAGTCAGCCTCCTGCAAATAAATATTATTTGTATAGTTGGAAAAAAAGATTTAGCAGGCAGTACTAGGCATTTAGAATTAAATGAGGAGAGGAGCTTCAAAGTTCTGTGTTGACATCACGCGCCCAGCGGACCTTCAAAATGATTAGGCAATTAACGTTTATTCGAAAAACACTGTTTAGATCATCATCATCACTAAAGAAAGTTAGACAAAAGAAAAATCCACATCTGTCGGAACTGATAAAAATATTGTCGATCTTTAAAAGCAATATCCGATATCTGCTGTTTCCATTACACACGTCGTAGAGATGTTTTGGGCGACATTGCTTTTGTCGAATAAATAGTATAATAATAAGCCATTTTAGCAGACGCTTTTATCCAAAGCGACTTACAGTCATGTGCGCATACATTTTTACATATGGGTGGTCCCAGGGATCGAACCCACTACCCTGGCGTTACAAGCGCCGTGCTCTACCATGCTGAGCTACAGAGGACCACACCTGGGTCAATGAAAAACCTGCCTACTGATAGTGTCAGGAACTAGATTAAAAGAGGTGAAAATATATACGTCCTGAACATATTAAATAGATTCATATTTTTTTATTAAATGCATATATTTTACTGTATTCACATTACATATACCCGTATGTATCTTTTGGCTCACAGGCATGTCATATAAGGAACATACTGAATCCAAGTAATCAATGAGAACATCCACAAAGCGGCGGAGGCTAAAGTAGACTGATGACGACATATTTACTATGGTGTGAGGATGGTATTTTCATCCTGGGGTGGGATGGAGACTGGGGTGTCACAGCTTGACATATTGCTGTGGATTAAGTGTGTTTTTATTCCATTTCTAGTGTTGCTACCATACATCACCCTGTAGACTACAGCTGGTGGTGAGCTCATCTCTCCCACACGACAACCACAGTGTGATCATTCCGCTTTTTTTCTGGTAAAACTAAACTGCACACAAACAACTAGCAAGGCCTTGCTCAGCACACAGTAATGTCCACTATCCATACAGTGGTTGCTTGGCTTGCAGACGGAGGGAAGTCATGAAGACAATTAGGAAGAAAGACGAGCTTTACGTATTTTTTTCTTTTCTTCCTGTGACCAAGGACATGGGAGAACTGAAAACACACCATGGCCTCTTGTTTTACTGACATTCGTTCACAGACTATAACTGAAGAGAACATTTGAAATGTTAATAGAGGATTCGATTCTCCTTGTCTCTAATATTCATACATAAATATTGAATAATTTGGTCACCCTGTTGCAGAAGAACTTTCCTGAAATTCAGGACATTTAAAACGTGTGGTGTATTTGAGGTTTAAAATGGCTTCTGAAGTTTACAATTTCCTCTTTTAAATTTCAGACTTGATTTTCCCTTACGAAAGATGTATCAACCCCTACAAAAATGTCCAGTCATTATAATCCACATAATAGCTCACGTTTTCTGTTGCTGCAGGAATATTTTCTTGCTGTAGCAAACTGGCTCAAATTAAGGTCCTACACCTGTGCGGTGACTGTTACAGTCTTCCCCCTCCATATGACACTGATCTGGTGCATATCATCAAGGGGAGGCCAGAGGGAATCAAATCAAATGTTATTTTGTCACATGCACCGAATACAACAGGTGTAGAACTTACAGTGAAATGCTTACTTACAAGACTTAACCAACAATGCAGTTTTAAGAAAAATAAGTGTTAAGTAAACAATAGATAAGTAAGAAATAACAGTTGTAAAATAACAGTAAAAATAACAGTAGGGAGGCTATATACAGGGGGTACCGGTACAGAGTCAATGTGCGGGGGCACCGGTTAGTCGAGGTAATTGCGGTAAAATGTACATGTAGGTAGAGTTAAAGTGATTATGCATAGATAATAAACACAGAGTAGCAGCAGCGTAAAAGAGGGGGTGGGGGTGGGGCAATGAAAATAGTCTGGGTAGCCATTTTGATTAGCTGTTCAGGAGTCTTATGGCTTGGGGGTAGAAGCTGTTAAGAAGCCTTTTGGACCTAGACTTGGCGCTCTGGTACCGCTTGCCATGCGGTAGCAGAGAGAACAGTCTGACTAGGGTGGCTGGAGTCTTTGACCATTTTTAGGGCCTTCCTCTGACCGCCTGGTATAGAGGTCCTGGATGGCAGGAAGCTTGGCCCCAGTGATGTACTGGGCCGTACGCACTACCCTCTGTAGTGCCTTGCGGTCGGAGGCCGAGCAGTTGCCATACCAGGCGGTGATGCAACTAGTCAGGATGCTCTTGATGGTGCAGCTGTAGAACTTTTTGAGGATTTGGGGTTCCATGCCAAATCTTTTCAGTCTCCTGAGGGGGAATACGCTTTGTCGTGCCCTCTTCACGACTGTCTTGGTGTGTTTGGACCATGATAGTTTGTTGGTAGCAGTGCGGTCGTGTTTTCTGTAGTGTCCTTTATGTAAATAGCCAGTTTTTTAGTTTTTTTGTCTTTTTCGTATATATTTCTCAATCTCACTTTCCATCCTTTAACTAAATATACTTTCCTGCAACCCGCCTCACCCAATGTGGAACGGATTCTGTTGTTTCTTCATACATTTTTATCCAGAACCTCTGGCTGAAACTAGCCAGCTAACTGGCTACTTGCTATTAGCCACCGTTAGCGGTCTTCACCATTGTCCGTGGCCGTGGCCTGCACTACCTACCAGCCAGCTCTAGCCTGGACAATTGTCGGCCAGTCTGCACATCGCGCTATCGAGCCAGAGCATATTGGATTTTCTGCCGGAACCACTGGACCTTAACACCGGATCATCGCTAGCCAGCTAACTAGCTACTTGCTATTAGCTACCGTTAGCGGTCTTAACCATTGTCCGTGGCCGTGGCCTGCACTACCTACCAGCCAGCCAGCTCTAGCCTGGACTATTATTCGGCCATTGTGCACTGTCTGCACAGCGCGTTATCGACCCTGAACATATCGGTTTTTCTGCCGGAATCACTGAACCTTTAACACCGGATTCATCGCTACTAGCTAGCTGCAACCAAATGGACGTTTTGTGGTTGGCTAATCAGCCCTGAGTTAGCCTTGAGCCAGGCCCATCTCCCAGCTATCTACCTCTCTCTCCGGACGGGACCTCCTAGTGTTGACACGGAGCCCCGCCGATCCAACACGACTGGTCTGCCTGCTGGACTGTTCCTTTTTATGATACCGCATCCTGTTTATGTTTAGCCTCAGCCCAAACTTTGTCGCCATTACCAGCTGTTGTCTTAGCTCTCTCGAATTACACCTGTGATTGCTTTATGCCTCTCTCCCATGTCAATATGCCTTGCTTATTGCTTTTTAGGTTATTTATTATTGTACTATTTCACTGTAGATCCCCCAGCCCAGCTAAACCTGCCTTAGATAGTTCCTTTGTCCCACCCCCCATACACGCGGAGACCGACTCAATCGGTGCCTCCAGTGATGCTATCTCCTTCATCGTTACCCAACGCTTAGGTTTACCTCCACTGTACTCATATCCTTCCATATCCTTTTCTGTACATAATGCCCTGAATCTATTCTACAACACCCGGAAACCTGCCCCTTTTTTTCTCTGTACCCAACGCACTAGAAGACCAGTACTTAAAGCCTTTAGCCATATCCTTATTCTACTCCTCCTCTGTTCCTCTGGTGATGTAGAGGTTAACCCAGGCCCTGTAGCCCCCAGTATCACTCCTACTCCCCAGGCGTTATCATTTGTTGACTTCTGTAATCGTAAAAGCCTTGGTTTCTTGCACGTTAACATCCGAAGCCTCCTCCCTAAGTTTGAGTTATTCACTGCGTTAGCACACTTCGCCAACCCTGATGTTCTAGCAGTGTCTGAATCCTTGCTTAGGAAGGCCACCAAAAATGCAGAAATTTCCATCCCCAACTACAACATTTTCCGTCTCGATAGAACTGCCAAAGGGAGTGGGGTTGCAATCTACTGTAGAGATAGCCTGCAGAGCTCTATCGTACTATCCAGATCTGTGCCCAAACAGTTTGAGCTTCTACTTCTAAAAATCCACCTTTCCAGAAATAAGTCTCTCACTGTTGCCGCTTGCTACAGACCCCCCTCAGCCCCGAGCTGTGCCCTGGACACCATATGTGAACTGATTGCCCCCCATCTATCCTCAGAGTTCGTACTGCTTGGTGACCTAAACTGGGATATGCTTAACACCCCGGCCAACCTACAATCTAAACTAGATGCCCTCAATCTCACACAAATTATCAACGAACCTACCAGGTACAACACTAAATCTGTAAACATGGGCACCCTCATAGATATCATCCTGACAAATGTACCCTCTAAATACACCTCCGCTGTCTTCAACCAGGATCTCAGCGATCACTGCCTTATTGCCTGCGTCCGTAATGGGTCCGCGATCAAATGACCACCCCTCATCACTGTCAAACGCTCCCTAAAACACTTTAGCGAGCAGGCCTTTCTAATTCACCTGGCCCGGGTATCCTGGATGGATATTGACCTCATTTCGTCAGTAGAGGATGCCTGGTTGTTCTTTAAAAGTGCTTTCCTCTCAATCTTAAATAAGCATGCCCCTTTCAAAAAATTCAGAACTAAGAACAGATATAGCCCCTGGTTCTCCTCAGACGTGACTGCCCTTGACCAGCACAAAAACATCCTGTGGCGTACTGCATTAGCATCGAACAGCCCCCGCGATATGCAACTTTTTAGGGAAGTCAGGAACTAATATACACAATCAGTTAGGAAAGCAAAGGCTAGCTTTTTCAAACAGAAATTTGCATCCTGTAGCACTAACTCCAAAAAGTTTTGGGACACTGTAAAGTCCATGGAAAATAAGAGCACCTCCTCCCAACTGCCCACTGCACTGAGGCTAGAAAACACTGTCACCACCGATAAATCTACAATAATCGAGAATTTCAACAAGTATTTTGCTACGGCTGGCCATTCTTTCCACCTGGCTACCACTACCCCGGCCACCAGCTCTGCACCCTCCACTGCAACTTGCCCATGCCCCCCCTCTTCTCCTTCACACAAATTCAGATAGCTGATGTTCTGAAAGAGCTGCAAAATCTGGACCCCTACAAATCATCTGGGCTAGACAATCTGGACCCTTTCTTTCTAAAATTAGCAGCCGAAATTGTCGCAACCCCTATTACTAGCCTGTTCAACCTCTCTTTCGTAACGTCTGAGATCCCCAGAGATTGGAAAGCTGCCGCGGTCATCCCCCTCTTCAAAGGGGGTGACACTCTAGATCCAAACTGTTACAGACCTATATCCATCCTGCCCTGCCTTTCGAAAGTATTTGAAAGCCAAGTTAACAAACAGATCACAGACCATTTCGAATCCCACCGTACCTTCTCCGCTATGCAATCCGGTTTCCGAGCTGGTCATGGGTGCACCACAGCCACGCTCAAGGTCCTAAACAATATTATAACCGCAATCGATAAAAGACAGTACTGCGCAGCCGTCTTCATCGACCTGGCCAAGGCTTTCGACTCTGTCAACCACCGCATTCTTATTGGCAGACTAAATAGCCTTGGTTTCTCTAATGACTGCCTCGCCTGGTTCACCAACTACTTCTCAGATAGAGTTCAATGTGTCAAATCAGAGGGCCTGTTGTCTGGACCTCTGGCCGTCTCTATGGGGGTGCCACAGGGTTCAATCCTCGGGCAGACTCTATTCTCTGTGTATATCAATGATGTTGCTCTTGCTGCTGGTGAAGCTCGGATCCACCTCTATGTGGACGACACCATTTTGTATACATCTGGCCCTTCAGTGGACACTGTGTTAACAAACCTCCAAACGAGCTTCAATGCCATACAACACTCCTTCCGTGGCCTCCAACTGCTCTTAAACGCTAGTAAAACTAAATGCATGCTCTTTAACCGAACGCTGCTTGCGTCTGTCGGCAGGTCTGACCTAGAGTATGTGGACAACTACAAATACCTAGGTGTCTGGTTAGACTAAACTCTCCTTCCAGACTCACATTAAGCATCTCCAATCAAACGTTAGATCTAGAATCGGCTTCCTATTTCGCAACAAAGCCTCCTTCACTCATGCTGCCAAACATGCCCTCGTAAAACTGACTATCCTACTGATCCTTGACTTCGGCGATGTCATTTACAAAATAGCCTCCAACACTCTACTCAGCAAATTGGATGTAGTCTATCACAGTGCCATCCGTTTTGTCACCAAAGCCCCATATACTACTCACCATTGTGACCTGTACGCTCTTGTTGGCTGGCCCTCACTACATATTCATCGCCAAACCCACTGGCTCCAGGTCATCTATAAATCACTGCTAGGCAAATCCCCGTCTTACCTTAGCTCACTGGTCACCATAGCAACACCCACCCGTAGTCTGCGCTCCAGCAGGTATATCTCACTGGTCATTCCCAAAGCCAACACCTCCTTTGGCCGCCATTCCTTCCAGTTCTCTGCTGCCAATGACTGGAACGAACTGCAAAAATCTCTGAAGCTGGAGACACTTATCTCCCTCACTAACTTTAAGCGTCAGTTGTCAGAGCAGCTTACCGATCACTGCACCTGTACACAGCCCATCTGAAATTATCCCACCCAACTACGTCATCCCCATATTGTTATTTATTTTGCTAATTTGCACCCCAGTATCTCTATTTGCACATCATCTTTTGCACATCTATCATTCCAGTGTTAATACGAAATTGTAACTATTTTGCACTATGGCCTATTTATTGCCTTACCTCCATAACTTACTACATTCGCACACACTGTATATATATTTTCTGTTTTTTTATTTTTGACTTTATGTTTTGTTTACCCCATATGTAACTCTGTGTTGTTTTTATCGCACTGCTTTGCTTTATCTTGGCCAGGTCGCAGTTGTAAATGAGAACTTGTTCTCAACTGGCTTACCTGGTTAAATAAAGGTTAAATATATATATATATATATATATATATATTAAGTTTGTTGGTGATGTGGACAGCAAGGAATTTGAAGCTCTCAACCTGTTCCACTACAGCCCCGTCGATGAGAATGGGGGCGTGTTCGGCCCTCCTTTTCCTGTAGTCCACGATCATCTCCTTGTCTTGATCACGTTGAGGGAGAGGTTGTTGTCCTGGCACCACACGGCCAGGTCTCTGACCTCCTCCCTATAGGCTGTCTCATCGTTGTTGGTGACAAGGCCTACAACTGTTGTGTCGTCAGCAAATTTAATGATGTACATGAAGAGACATTAATGACTGGAGCATGGCAAAGCTAAAAAGGAAAGATGACCAAATATGGATACAAATTGGGAAAGGAGGATAAAGTGATGTAAAAGAGACCAAGGGAACTGACTTGTGAATAAATCTCACCACTTTTGACAAATTAAAAGTAGGAAATAGCTTGGAATGCTGCCAAGGTTACATTTAAAAACCAAACATTATGTTTTGGAGATATTTAATATATCACCAGGATACTTTACAATGATATCATTTTCAAAATACTTTTGGCATTATTCTTATGGGAGTACACTGGATGATTGTCACTCATGCCCGAGTGCCTTAGTCATGTCTATAAACACTGCAGGATGCCGGTGTGTGTGTGTGTGTTTTTTGTTGTTGTTTGTTACACCAGGTGTCCTAGAAATTGGTCCAGAAACTCAAATAGTATACTACCTTCCAAAATGGACTGAATCTCAGCCTATGAAATGACTTGAGTTTCTACCCAACGACCCTTTGTCCCACTCACCCAAAAGCCATTTTACATTAAGAGAGCAATGTCACAGCCAGGCACTAATACATATCTTATTAGGTCTAAAGCCTTCCGCGTGCTTCGGTTCGGATGGCGCCTAGCCGTACTCGGCAAACCGAACGAGTGTGCTAGCATACTCCCTTAAAATACCTTCACTTGAAAAAACATAAATAGTACTGTTTGACCATCTTGAGACGTCGTAGCCAGTATACACTTCCTCAAGAAATCTGTAATTTTACGTTTTTGCAGAGGAGATCTTAGTCGGGCAACTTTAGATTTAACTACGGTAAGATGTTTGGTACAGTATTTCTCAAGTGAAAAAATGTGCATGAAAACGATTTGTCTCTAGTTGAATGACAACAAACACTTCATTGAAGAATCCCTGCGGTTGACCATACAGGTGGCCAGTGGCACCTTTATTGGGAAGGACGGGCTTATAGTCTAATCCTAATAAATCAAATAGCAATGGCTGGAACGGAATACATTGAATGGTATCCAATACAAGGAAACCATGTGTTTGACGCCATTCCATTCACTCCATTCCAACCTTTATTATGAGCCGTCCTCCCCTCAGCAGCCTCCTGTGGTTGACCAATCACCAACAAAGGGGCGTATACTTCGGCTAACAACTTCGGCTTGCCTCAAGAACATTTTTTGTGTGCACAAACAGCCGAAAGAACCCTTGCCGAACATCAAAATGAACAAAAAACTTCTCAAAATGTGGTCATAATATATGCATGAACTTTTACGAACTGTTTCGGATGGGAAATATGCGGACGCCTTTAGCCTTTAGATCTACAGTGCATTGGGAAAGTATTCAGAACCCTTGACTTTTTCCACGTTTTGTTACGTTACAGCCTTATTCTAAAATTGATTAAATAAAACAATTTCCTCGTTAATCTACGCACAATATCTCAAAATAACAAAGTGAAAACAGGTTTTTAGATTTTTTTGCAAATGTATACAAAATTCAAAACAGTAATACTTTATTTACATAAGTATTCAGACCTTTTGCTATGAGACTTGAAATTGAGCCCAGGTGCATCCTGTTTCCATTGATCATCCTTGAGATGTTTCTACAACTTGGTTGGAGTCCACCTGTGGTAAATTATATTGATTGGACATGATTTGGAAAGGCACACACCTGTCTATATAAGGTCTCACAGTTGACAGTGCATGTCAGAGCAAAAACCAAGCCATGAGGTGAAAGGAATTGTCCGTAGAGCTCCGAGACAGGATTGTGTTGAGGAACAGATCTAAGGAAGGGTACCAAAACATTTCTGCAGCATTGAAGGTCCCCAAGAACAGAGTGGCCTTCATCATTCTTAAAAAGAAGAAGTTTGGAACCATCAAGACTCTTCATAGAGCTTGCCGCCCGGCCAGACTGAGCAATCGGGGGAGAAGGGCCGTGGTCAGGGAGGTGACTAAGAACCCGATGGTCACTCTGACTGAGCTCCAGAGTTCCTCTGTGGAGATGGGAGAACCTTCCAGAAGGACAACCATCTCTGCAGCACTCCACCAATCAGGTCTTTATGGTAGAGTGGCCAGACGGAACGGAAGCCACTCCTTATTAAAAGGCACATGCCAGCCCGTTTGGAGTTTGCCAAAAGGCACCTAAAGGACTCTCAGACCATGAGAAACAAGATTCTATGGTCTGATTAAACCAAAATTGAACTCTTTGGCCTGAATGCCAAGCGTCACGTCTGGAGGAAACCTGGCACCATCACTACGGTGAAGCATGGTGGTGGCAGCATCATGCTGTGGAAATGTTTTTCAGCGGCAGGGACTGGGAGACTAGTCAGGATCGAGGGAAAGATGAACGGAGCAAAGTACAGAGAGATCCTTGATGAAAACCTGCTCCAGAGCACTCAGGACCTCCTACTAGGGCAAAGGTTCACCTTCCAACAGGACAACGACCCTAAGCACACAGCCAAGACAACGCAGAACTGGCTTTGGGAGAAGTCTCTGAATATCCTTGAGTGGCCCAGCCAGAGTCCGGACTTGAACCCGATCGAACATCTCTGGAGAGACCTGAAAATAGCTGTTCAGCGACGCTCCCCATCCAACCTGACAGAGCTTGAGAGGATCTGGAGAGAATAATTGAAGGAACTTCCCGAATATAGGTGTGCCAAGCTTGTAGTGTCATACCAAAGAAGACTCTAGGCTGTAATCGCTGCCAAAGGTGCTTCAACACGTCACCGGTCTACGTCACGTCCATTCCCACTCCGGTTTACTAACCATCGGTCCTGGCATCTTTACGCACACCTGGTAACCATCACTACGCACACATGCATCTCGTCCTCAATCACACCTGGACTTCATTACTTACCATGTATCCAGCACTCTGTTTTGTCAGTTATCAGGTAGTATTGTCTGTGTTTCCATGTCAGACGCTTCTCTTGTTTTGTTATCGTTCCATGTTCGTTATTATCAAACTCACTAACTGCACCTGCTTCCTGACTCCCTGCGTCTACATTACTGAATACTACCTCAACAAATGGAAGCAACAGTTAACCAAGACATCTCCCAGATGGTCGGCGAACAGGGATACCTACTTCGTCAACACCATGACCAGCTGGCTCATTTGGGAACGGCTATGGATGAGTTCCTCCGCATTCTTCAACGAGTCGACATTACTCAAGGGGCGTCATCTCCAAAGAGCGGGGGATTCTCTACCACAAGTCGAGCCAGTACCCCAGCCCATCCAGCAGTCCGTCAGCGATGCCCGATTGTCCCTCCCGGACAAATATGACGGGACTCCATTGAAATGCCGTGGCTTCCTACTCCAGTGCTCCCTCTATTTCGCTCATCAGATGGGAGCCCCCACCACCGAGAGGTCCAAGGTTGCCATGGTTATGTCTCTGCTGACTGGATGGGCATTGGAGTGGGCCACAGCCGTCTGGGAGAGAGGAGAGGAAGATCTGGGTTCCTATGAGAGGTTCATGGCTCTATTCAGGGGGGTCTTCGACCATCCACCAGAGGGCAGAGAGGGGGGTGAGCGCGGCGGAGTACGCGCTCCTTTCGGACAGTGACAGCATCCAGCGGATGGAATGAGCCGGCGCTCCGCACCCTATTCAGAAGAGGATTGCGTGAAGAGGTCCAGGCGGAGTTGACATGCCGAGATGACAACCTGTGCACCCGAATGCCGGAAGACCTGCCTTTCCTTTCCCTGTGGTTCCACGTCTTTTGAGAGTCCTGTGGTTGCCCTTCAGCCCAACATCCCGGAGGTATACCAAGATCTTTTAGGGAGTTGTTTTCCAAGACCCGCGCCACCTGTCTCCCTCCTCATCACCCCTGGGACTGTGCCATTCGCGCGGCCACATCTACCCTCTGTCAGTGGCCGAATCCAAGGCTATGGAGGAGTACATCCAGGAGGCTCTCCAGCAGGGTTTAATTTGCACGTCCACCTCCCCTGCGTCCGCAGGCTTCTTCTTCGTGGCCAAGAAGGTCGGAGGATTGCGCCTGTGCATCGATTACAGAAATCTTAATTCCATCACCACGAACAACCGCAACCCTCTCCCGTTGGTGCCGGCTGCAATTGAACAACTCCTTGGGGCCCGGTTTTTCACCAAGTTGGACTTTCGGAGTGCCTACAATTTGATCTGCATCCAGGAGAGGCATGAATGGAAGATGGCCTTCAGCACGATGTCTGGTCACTACGAGTACTTGGTGATGCCTTTTGGATTAGCCATCAGTGTTCCAGGCATTCATCAATGAGGTGTTCTGGGACATGCTTGGAATTCTGCAGATGACGAAGCCTTCCGCCTACTGAAGGCTCGTTTCACCTCCGCCCGTTGCTTAAACATCCAGATCCTACGCTGCCCTTCGTGGTGGAGGTGGACGCTTCAGAAGTAGGTATGGGGGCTGTCCTCTCCCAACGTCAAGGTAATCCACAGAAATTGTATCCATGTGCATATTACTCAAAAGCTGTCTCTTGCAGACAGGAACTATGATGTTGGAGATTGGGAGCTCCTGGCGGTGAAGTTGTGTAGTTGGCTTTAGAGGAGTGGAGACACTGGCTGGAGGGCGCCCAGGACCCATTTCACATCCTCACCGAACATCGGAACCTGGAGTACATACGGACAGTGAGGCGACTGAACCCGCGACAAGCCAGGTGGGCCCTTTTCTTCACCAGATTTGATTTCATGCTGACATATCGCCCAAAAAACATCAAAGCTGATGCTTGTCCAGTCTCTACAATTCCGGAGAGGTTCCTGTCTTGAGTGCACCCATAATTCCGCCCTCTCGAGTTGTAGCCCCTGTGCTCTGGGACGTAGATGTGGACATTCGCCAGGTTCCGCACCTGCCACCTGTCCTCCTGAGCTTACCTACGTTCCCACGAGGATAAGGGATCAGCTATTGACGTGGGCACACAGCTGTCGTCGCTGGACATCCAGGTATCACCTGCACCATTCAGTCCATCTCTGGAAAGTACTGGTGGCCCACCTTGGCGCAGGACGTCACTCATTATGTCAACTCCTGTTCCGTATGTGCCCAATCCAAATCCCTCGGGAACGCTCCAGCAGGTAAACTCCTTCCCCTTCCTACGCCCCAGCGTCCCTGGTCTCATCTGTCCATTGACTTTGTCAATGATCTCCCCTCTTCAGATGGTTTTACCACCATTTTGGTGATAGTGGACAGATTCTCTAAATCATGCCGTTACATCCCTCTCTCTGGTCTCCCTACCACTCTCCAGGTCGCTGAGGCAATATTCCAGCAGGTCTTCCGGCACTATGGCCTTCAGGAGGACATCGTCTCCGATCGTGGCCCCAAATTCACATCACGTGTATGGAAGGCTTTCATGGAGAAGCTGGGTGTCACGGTCAGCCTCACTTCCGGTTACCGGCCTCAGTCTAACGGGCAGGTGGAGAGGATGAACCAGGAGCTGGGGAGGTTCCTGGGGAGCCACTGCCAGGACAGGTAGGGGGAGTGGGCCCTATTCCTTCCTTGGGCTGAATACGCCCAGAATTCATTGCGACACTGCTCCACCGGGCTGACTCCCTTCCAGTGTGTTCTGTGTTATCAGCCAGCCCTGGCTCCGTGGACTCCGAGCCAGACCGAAGCTCCTGCGGTGGACGAGTGGTTCAGGCGTGCAGAAGAGTTATGGAATGATGCCCACGTGAGACTCAAGCGCGTCGTCCGCCATCAGAAAGAGCAGTAGCCTGTGGAATGTTGGAATGCAAAGTTGCTGGATATTGGCGGGAACTGGAACACGCTGTCGTACACATCGATCCAGAACATCCCAAACATGCTCAATGGGTGGTGACATGTCTGATGAGTATGCAGGCCATGGAAGAACTGGGACATTGTTAGCTTCCAGGAGCCGTGATAGACTTTAATACTCCAAACATGATGATCTCTTACATTACAGATCCCCAGAGGGATGTGGCTCTTTACACCTCATCATTAGGGGGGGATGGGGATGCTGCAATGATTTGAAGAATTTATTGATATGACCTTATACATAAACCAAAATCTATGTTCTGGGAAATAATTTCACTGGGTTAAATTAAAGATACATTTGAGTTAGTTAGAAGTAGGCCTAATATGTCACGGATTCAGCCCCTCCTTGCTCGGGCAGGCTTCGGCATTCGTCGTCACCGGAGTACTAGCTGCCACCGATCTATGTTTCTGTGTTCTACTTGTTTTGTCTTTATTGTACACACCTGGTTTCCATTATGTCCACGATTTGTTCCCTATTTAACCCTCTGGCTTCCACTGTGTTGTGTGCGTGTTTGTTCTATGTTTGGTGTCATCAACTGGTGAGCGGGATTGTCCTCCCTGCGTGGAGATTATGTTCATTTACGAGTAGAGTACGTTGTCTACTAGCTCTGTGTCCTGCGCCTGACTCCGTCCTACCGCTGCACACTGACGCCTGACACCATGTGACATGTTCTTACATTGTTAGTGGGGATTATTCAGGTGGACAGTCATGAAACGTGACAGTGCAGAGTTATAGCTTGTTCCTCTTGGGGACTTTTGGAGAAGTGTCCTAATGGGGTAAAGGCAAGGACAAGACTCAATCTGACAGCCACTATTCAATACAGATGTTATAAAATCACTGTCATGGATCAATAATGGTTTCAAATTAATAAAACCACTGAACAAATTAATTGAATATCCTTTCTATTGGGTTAGATTAGAGTATGAAAAGTATCAGATGCAGTCAGTTGATTATACAGTAGTTGCATGGTAACAGGATTACAAACAGATCTGCAACACAACACACACATACAGGGACTGTGTCAACCAGGTCCCGTACACCTTTTAAAGAAGTGGAAGCAACCCGAAATTCCCTTTTGAATTAGATTTCACTCTTGACTTAATCTCTTTATTCGGCAGAGGAGGAGGTTGTGCATGATGTCTCCTAATCCCCCCCGCCCTGAATGGGCCCGTGCTGAGCCGGCTGAAGCTCAGAGCTTTGATCAGCTCCTGTTTGATGAGCGATATCGACAGACCTCATCTGACACAGTGGACAGCAGCACACTGAGCCCACCACTGCCGCACTCCACCTGCTCAAACTGACTGATGAGATTAAAAAGAAAGAAAATGGATTGAAGGAAGGAAGGAAGGAAGGAAGGAAGGAACATTGGTGAACGTGGATGAAAAAATAAACCCCCCCCAAAAAATTTTTTTGGGGGGAAAGCTGGATTCTTGCTCCATCTATCAATTTCCCTTTCTTGATTTCTTCCTCTCCCTCTCTCCCACTCTCTCGTTTTCTCTCCCCCGCTCTTTCCCCCTCCCTCTCTCTGTCTCACTAGCTGTGTTTCCTGACACGCGCTACAGAAGGTTAATAATGATCTCCTCTGTGACTTTTTATAGGAGGTCAAAGAGGACCCTCTATGCTGCCACCACATCACAGCCTTGCTGTGTATCTGAGGGACACTTCCTGAGGGGTTATCCTCCCCCGGTGACTATCTGACATTTAGACAGACTAATGATTCAGCATTTCCATAGGGCAGACCTGTGTTAGCAATGACAGGTGTTTTACCTCTTACCTTCTATTCTGGAAAAGAGTCGAGCACTTAATCAATGGCTGTTTTAACCTAACACGGGAGAGGTGATACACGACTACGCCATCATTTTGCTCTTGATCTAAATTATGTTTAGTTTTTTTTTCCTAGAGGAGCTAAGTGGTTTGATAGCGCTGTAATAAAAGTCACTGGTGCCACGATAAATCCAATGAAGATAAATTGCCAGAGGAAGTTGTCTGACACATCCATGGTTCCTGTAATCATGGTATACTTAAGCAATAAGGCCCGAGGAGGTGTGGTATACGGACAATATACCACGGCTAAGGGCTGTTCTTAGTCACGACGCAACACAGAGTGCCTGGACACAGCACTTAGCCCTAATATATTGGCCATATATCACAAACCCCTGAGGAGCCTTATTGCTATTATAAACTGGTTACCAACGTAATTAGAGCAGTAAAAATAAATGTTTTATCATACCCATGGTATACGGTCTGATATACCATGGCTTTCAGGCAATCAGCATTCAAGGCTTGAACCACCCACTTTATAATGTACTTTAAATGCTGACTAATATTGTAATAATTATTCTTCCAACAATATTCTTTCAATATTTTTTCCAAGGTTTCTGTATGTAAAGTATACATGCATTCATAGGCCAACAGGTTCAGCGACAGATACTCAGTGGGTAACTGTTTCGAATCTATCTTAAAAGGCTTGATCCTTGTATTAATTCAAGCAGACCTTTAAGGACTTGAATACGCCAAAAAATTAATGGTGCTCCATGACATCCTTGAGAAAGGGAACAGGCCTGTTAGGAGAACTGTAGCTGTGTATGGAGCAACACTCCATGGGGCCTTTCTGAGAAGATTAATATCTTGAAACGGTCTGCAGTAGTGACACACGCATGTACTCACAAGAGAGCGTGCGCACACACACACACACACACACAAACAAACACACAGAGAGAGAAACAGTTATGGAGGCTGTTGTGCTGTCTTGTCGTGGCAGGGCCCTGTAGAGGAAATCACCCGGCATGCACCTCTGTCTCTGTGGATGAATGAAGCGTTTTTCCAATTTGAGCAGATTGTCACCCTCTGAATACCAAAGTCCCGGTGTCTCGCCAACATTATTCATGTCGCGGGGACGAGGATGGAGAGGGGAATTACAAATGACTGAAAATAAATTCCAAACAAAATGCAATTGAGCCATGAGCGCTGGAAAAGAGGGCCTGGGCATTGATTTCTTTAATCCTGTAGTTGTATTATGGGTTTTAATATCTGAGAGGAAGGGGATCAGGATTCTCAGAATCTGATGATAAGAAAAGGGATTAAGATGAAAAGAAGGGATTAATTATCTTTAACTGCCAATATAGTAGACTAACATTTTTCCTTAGAAGTGATATGTTCCCTCTGTTTACAACTACTAAATATAACCCAATTATTTCATATATGTCCGTGACATGTTCAGATGATTGACCTCAACTAGAGGGTGGATGATTCCATCCAGTATCACCCATCTCCTGTTGGCCACGTTCAGTATCACCCATCACCTGTTGGCCACGTTCAGTATCACCCATCACCTGTTGGCCATGTTCAGTATAACCCATCACCTGTTGGCCACGTTCAGTATCACCCATCACCTGTTGGCCATGTTCAGTATCACCCATCACCTGTTGGCCATGTTCAGTATCACCCATCACCTGTTGGCCATGTTCAGTATCACCCATCACCTGTTGGCCACGTTCAGTATCACCCATCACCTGTTGGCCACGTTGGCCCAATACTTAACAGCAGCCTCAATGCCTGCATGTCTACATACCTACCTACTATCATTTACATTTTACATTTTAGTCATTTAGCAGACGCTCTTATCCAGAGCGACTTACAGTTAGTGAATACATATATATATTTTTTTATACTGGCCCCCCGTGGGAATCGAACCCACAACCCTGGCGTTGCAAACGCCATGCTCTATCAACTGAGCTACATCCCTGCCGGCCATTCCCTCCCCTACCCTGGACGACGCTGGGCCAATTGTGCGCCGCCCATGAGTCTCCCGGTCGCGGCCGGCTGCGACAGAGCCTGGATTCGAACCAGGATCTCTAGTGGCACAGTTAGCACTGCTATGCAGTGCCTTAGACCACTGCGCCACTCAGGAGTATACTATCCACCCATCTATCCATCTATCTACCTTCCGTACTCCCAGGAATACATCATGTGGATGGGCTAATTGATGTGTGTGTAATACAGTGACAACCTGTCATTCAGGGCAGGTGGGGCAGAGCCCCCGTGTCACATATCAGTTTGCATATCAGTTAATAAAGCCGCATACAAACACAGTCTCTTTTTTGCTTTCTTGACTAAGGCAGCTCCAAAATGCAGGTGTTTCTGCCTAGCTCAGTGCTTTCTGTGGTGGTGGGGCAGCCAGCGGAAAATAATGTTCTCTAGTTGCGCCATGATTGTCTCAGTGTTCTGTCACTCATGGGGACAGTACATCACCGCAAAATCTACGGGGAGAGCTCGGAAATTCAAGCCCCTTGGGTGCTGCCATAGAGTTACATTAGAAGTGCCCATCCAAGAAAGCTCAAGGTCATTGGCCACAGATAAAACAACATCAAATTATGTTATATCTACCGTCGCTTTGATTGGACTTATCATGTCAACAACATACTTTCAAAATCTTAGCTAGCAAGTTAGACAAGCAGTCATCATCATGAATCAAGTTGACAATCTACTGGCAAATCCTTTTCAATTCTTGTCATATGTAGAGAAATTATAGATAGAACGTATCGTTGCTCATCGGCCATTGGACAACAAGTTGGAAATCGCAAATTCAACAATGAGTGGTTTGGAAGGAATCAGTGGCTACCTGCAAGCTTTGCAAATAAATCACTAGCCTGCTATTCAGTGGAGAGGGTTTGTAGTCCAAGTCTGGGTTTAAGGGTCTCTTTTCCAAGCTTAAAAGGATAAACATTCACTCACAACACACCATGGGCCAGAAAAAGTTGAATACATTGGCCATGTTGTAAAATCCAGCATGACTTCTGCTGCGTTCAAAAGAACTGGAAACTCGGATCTGGGAAATCTCAGACTTCCGTGAGTTCAAGACAACTAGGAGCTCCGACTGGGAAAATACGTTTGGAACAGTCATCCAACTCGGAATTCCAAGTCGGCAACTCGTGCCTCTTTCTAGCACTCCGACCTGAAGATCATTGTTGTCATGATTCAACCTTGTTTTTTTTCTGAGATCCCAGTTGTCTTGAAAGCATCATAAATCCAGAGAATGCCAGACTTTGATGACAAAGTTTGACAAAGTTTGCCCACAAGAAGGACCACCATGCCACCTTCCTGTTCAAGTGAGCACAGCACAACAAGGTGAGTCCACAAATGTCTTGTATGCTGCTGCATAAATGATGTAATATACCAGGGAGATATGTATACTGTAGCTAAGAAAGTAATACTAAGTGTATGTTGTGTAGTAAGCTGTTAGTAGCCCATGTGCCGCACCCTAATAATTTGGTCCCTTTCCCCCTCATAATTTAGCCTACTGTTCTGACCTTGTGGTGCACATGTAGCCTATAACCTGTTTTAGAGAAATGTAATCATCGAATATTGTAAGAGCGTTCATTGTCTGCTTATATGCCCCCTTTATTTATCCTATGGTTCTGACTTGGTGTACAGGGAGAACACTGTAAGAATGGCCCATATTCTGAATTCTGTCGCTGTACATTTCAAAAGTGATGAACAAATAGTTATATTGACTACGTCCATCTTAGCTCACTCATTAATGTCTTAATCAAAATTACGGATTGCCTCTTGTCCGCTCATCGTCCCCTTATGCCATAGTTTGTACATCTCAATTGTCAGTAGAAACCACATTTGTTTAAGCAAGTCAGCTATATCAGCTATGTTTACAGCTATGGCAGTAAATGATGCTGAATGAACTGTCTCGCTGCCAGACAAGGCTCCGCTGATAGCCAGGTGTAGCAGTGGTAAGGTGTTGGGAAAGGCTTTATGGAGGCTCTATCATGTTTGTGGGCACCGTTTGTCACCGTTATAGTGCAATTAATGTATTGTTTACTGTTGTGTTGTGTAGTGGCTTTGCTGGCATGCATAAAAAAATTATTTAAAGAAATGAGTTTGCCCCACCAACATCTACATGCTCAAATCGCCACTGGTGTAATATAGCAATTACTGAGTTGCGTAATTACCTAGAGCAACGTCCTGGTAATCGAGCATGTAAGTGAATAATTGCAGGTTGATGCGACTGACATATCACACATAACAGGTTATTACAGGGTAGACGTGCCTAAGACATGATGCCTACCTTTCACTACAGTGACAATGTATGATTCGGGAGTGATTCGTACAAAAACATGGGTGCGACTCAGCAAAAACCCACACATCCAGACGCACCTGTTTACCCAAGCATGTGACAAATAACATTTGATTTGATGAAGTAATGTTTAATAAATGTACCTTATTATAAAGTGTTAAAGGAAATCTGAACACCATTTTGTAGCATAGTGTATACTCCATCACTTTAACACTAGAACCACTAAAGCAGCCATTTTGACTGCTCAGTATTTTATATTTATTACTCTGTCATTTTTAAAGTCATGCCCCCCTCCGTCCTTCACTTTTCCTAAATATGTCTATATAACACACTGCCGTTATTAGAATCTTAATATCACAAACAGAACTGGAGGGCCTGCTCCGCTCCTTCTCCCAGACAGTAGGGCCTGCTCCACTCCTTCTCCCAGACAGTAGGGCATGCTCCACTCCTTCTCCCAGACAGTAGGGCATGCTCCACTCCTTCTCCCAGACAGTAGGGCCTGCTCCGCTCCTTCTCCCAGACAGTAGGGCCTGCTCCGCTCCTTCTCCCAGACAGTAGGGCATGCTCCACTCCTTCTCCCAGACAGTAGGGCATGCTCCACTCCTTCTCCCAGACAGTAGGGCCTGCTCCGCTCCTTCTCCCAGACAGTAGGGGCTGCTCCGCTCCTTCTCCCAGACAGTAGGGCCTGCTCCGCTCCTTCTCCCAGACAGCAGGGCCTGCTCCACTCCTTCTCCCAGACAGTGGAATGTGCCATGCACAGTTGATAATCACCCCGATAATTGCCTCGAAAACTGAACTCAAACTACTGTATACCGAAACTAATTTCAATCATATAATCAACAGATGAAATAAATGAAGTAAAAGTATGATGGGTGAGTTGATAAGCGAGGGGAAGCGAACGATGCATAATTATGTAATTAGCGATTGAAGAATGAAGAACAGGGCAGGCCATTCCATTGTATTGATCTGTTGTAATTATAATCTCAAAATGCTATGTACACTATATCAGTCCTCCAAATCCAAGCAGTTTTATCAGTCTACTCTGGCCTACTTAGAGTACACAGTGAGAGCGTGCGTAATTTACAATGGCAGGAAGACGAAGACGGATGGATTGCACATGCTGCGTTTGCACCGCTACAAGATCCGAATGAAAATTACTCCGATGCCGGGGAAGAAATGAATCATGACATCTCTGATGATTATTCTACTGATTCTGAGCCTCAGACTGAATAACCTACACCTCCGAGGCCTAAGCGCAAAAAAAGCCAGAGCAGGTGCCCGCGCCCCTACCAAATGAAACCGTGAGACGGGAGAGAGGAAGGGAAGGCACCGTTTAGATAGAACAGGACGGGCCCGATAATCAGCACGAAATGTCAACACTGAGAGAACAGGCCCTACATCTCAAGCAAAAAAACAACATCAGCAATGCACTCAGCAGCTTTTGTTGTTTTATGTGACATACACATCGCAGGAGTCTGCTGAGGGGAGGACGGCTCATTATAACAGCCGGAACGGAGCAAATGGAATGGCATCAAACACCTGGAAACCATGGAAACCATGTGTTTAATGGATTTAATACCATTCCACTGACTCCGCTCCAGTCATTACCACAACCTCGTTTCCCCAGTTACGGTGGCACCAACCTCCTGTGCTCCAGTATTCAGCCACTGCACTGTGGCTAAGAGCCAATTTTATGCTTGATCCGAAAATGTGGTCGGAGGCGCCAAATGGATGGTGTGATGCAATTGAGGAGCCTCCGGAGGCATGCCTTTCTAGGGAGTTTTTCCTAGCCACCGTGCTTCTACACCTGCATTACTAGCTGTTTGGGGTTTTAGGCTGGGTTTCTGTACAGCACTTCGAGATATTAGCTGATGTAAGAAGGGCTATATAAAATAAAATTGATTGATTGATTGATGCAGAGGCCAAACTGAGCTCCTAGCCTCATCACCGTGCGCCTCTCAAATTTTGTAAGAATGCAGAGGAGTATTTTTGACTGCTGTCATATCGACACTTATATATTCGTTATAATGACATTATTGTTTTTTCACTATTTTCACTATTTATCAAGCACACTTGCCGATTTTATAATGATGTTTAGGCTACTGATGTTTTCGTCATTTGACCATGGGTCTTGCTGACTGTGTGTTTTGGCGGTTAGGGTATTTTTGGGGTATTTATTTTATTTTGTTATTATAAAAAGAAGCTGTTACCATGTTCCAACACATATGCTTTCTGTTTCATAGTTGTAGTTTAATTTTTATGTTTTTATTTTTATTTATTTCCTTATTTTACTTTACTTTATTTTTTGAATTGTACATAAACTATTGTACATACAGCCTACAGTAACATAAACTAATGTACATATACAGTACTACAGTAACGTAAACTAATGTACATATACAGTACTACAGTAACGTAAACTAATGTACATATACAGTACTACAGTAACGTAAACTAATGGACATATACAGGACTACAGTAACGTAAACTAATGTACATATACAGTACTACAGTAACGTAAACTAATGTACATATACAGTACTACAGTAACGTAAACTAATGTACATATACAGTACTACAGTAACGTAAACTAATGTACATATACAGGACTACAGTAACGTAAACTAATGGACATATAGACTACAGTAACATAAACTAATGAAAATGGAGTGGATTAAGAGTTTTCTGCAGTGAGACTATATGGAGGGGATTAGGCGTTATCTGCAGTTGGGCTAGATGGAGGGGATTAGCAGGTATCTGAAGTGGGACTATATGGTGTGGATTAGGAGTTATCTGCATTGGGACTATATGGAGGGGATTAGGAGGTATCTGCATTGGGACTAGATGGAGGGGATTAGGAGATATCTGCAGTGGGACTAGATGGAGGGGATTAGGCGTTATCTAAAGTGGGACTATATGGAGGGGATTAGGAGTTATCTGCAGTGGGACTAGATGGAGGGGATTAGCAGGTATCTGAAGTGGGACTATATGGTGTGGATTAGGAGTTATTTGCAGTGGAACTATATGGAGGGGATTGGGAGTTATCTGCATTGGGACTAGATGGAGGGGATTAGGCGGTATCTGCAGTGGGACTAGATGGAGGGATTAGGCGTTATCTAAAGTGGGACTATATGGAGGGGATTAGGAGTTATCTGCAGTGGGACTAGATGGAGGGGATTAGCAGGTATCTGAAGTGGGACTATATGGTGTGGATTAGGAGTTATCTGCATTGGGACTATATGGAGGGGATTAGGAGGTATCTGCATTGGGACTAAATGGAGAGGATTAGGAGATATCTGCAGTGGGACTAGATGGAGGGGATTAGGCGTTATCTAAAGTGGGACTATATGGAGGGGATTAGGAGTTATCTGCAGTGGGACTATATGGAGGGGATTAGCAGGTATCTGAAGTGGGACTATATGGAGGGGATTAAGAGTTATCTGCATTGGGACTAGATGGAGGGGATTAGGAGTTATCTGCATTGGGACTAGATGGAGGGGATTAGGCGGTATCTGCAGTTGGACTATATGGTGTGGATTAGGAGTTATCTGCATTGGGACTAGATGGAGGGGATTAGGCGGTATCTGCAGTTGGACTATATGGTGTGGATTAGGAGTTATCTGCATTGGGACTAGATGGAGGGGATTAGGCGTTATCTGCAGTTGGACTATATGGTGTGGATTAGGAGTTATCTGCATTGGGACTATATGGAGGGGATTAGGAGTTATCTGCAGTGGGACTAGATGGAGGGGATTAGCAGGTATCTGAAGTGGGACTATATGGTGTGGATTAGGAGTTATCTGCATTGGGACTATATGGAGGGGATTAGGAGGTATCTGCATTGGGACTAAATGGAGAGGATTAGGAGATATCTGCAGTGGGACTAGATGGAGGGGATTAGGCGTTATCTAAAGTGGGACTATATGGAGGGGATTAGGAGTTATCTGCAGTGGGACTATATGGAGGGGATTAGCAGGTATCTGAAGTGGGACTATATGGAGGGGATTAAGAGTTATCTGCATTGGGACTAGATGGAGGGGATTAGGAGTTATCTGCATTGGGACTAGATGGAGGGGATTAGGCGGTATCTGCAGTTGGACTATATGGTGTGGATTAGGAGTTATCTGCATTGGGACTAGATGGAGGGGATTAGGCGGTATCTGCAGTTGGACTATATGGTGTGGATTAGGAGTTATCTGCATTGGGACTAGATGGAGGGGATTAGGCGTTATCTGCAGTTGGACTATATGGTGTGGATTAGGAGTTATCTGCATTGGGACTAGATGGAGGGGATTAGGAGTTATCTGCATTGGGACTAGATGGAGGGGATTAGCAGGTATCTGAAGTGGGACTAGATGGAGGGGATTAGGAGTTATCTGCAGTGGGACTAGATGGAGGGGATTAGGAGTTATCTGCAGTGGGACTAGATGGAGGGGATTAGGAGTTATCTGCAGTGGGACTAGATGGAGGGGATTAGGAGTTATCTGCAGTGTTGGGCTAAATTGAGTGTTTTATGAGTTATCTGCAGTGTGGGACTTGATGGAGGGGATTAGGCGTTATCTGCAGTTGGACTATATGGTGTGGATTAGGAGTTATCTGCATTGGGACTAGATGGAGGGGATTAGGAGTTATCTGCATTGGGACTAGATGGAGGGGATTAGCAGGTATCTGCATTGGGACTAGATGGAGGGGATTAGCAGGTATCTGAAGTGGGACTAGATGGAGGGGATTAGGAGTTATCTGCAGTGGGACTAGATGGAGGGGATTAGGAGTTATCTGCAGTGGGACTAGATGGAGGGGATTAGGAGTTATCTGCAGTGTTGGGCTAAATTGAGTGTTTTATGAGTTATCTGCAGTGTGGGACTTGATGGAGGGAATTAGGCGTTATATGCAGTGTGGGACTGGATGCACACACACAAAAACACACACACATTTGTTTTACTATCCTTGTGGGGACCAAACAATTTGCCTCGTATTACTATCCTTGTGAGGATTTCTGGTCCCCACAAGGATAGTAATACCAAACACACACACACATACACACACACCTTCAGGTACCGGCAGGAACACGCCTGCTTCTGCATCACGCAGCCCAGCCTATTATCTGATTAAAGCTACAGTCTGCCATTCAAAAAACAACAACATTTTAGTAGGTTTTAAAGCTGAGGGATGGGACTGGGGAAATGTAATCACTCTGAAATATCTAGCTGTGCTAAACTCCCAAGGCATTTACAAGTTATATTCTTCAAGATAAAATGGGCAAGTGTAAAACATGTACAGTGCATGGGGAAAGTATTCAGACCCCTTTCTTTTTTCCACATTTTGTTACGTTACAGCCTTATTCTAAAATTGATTAAATAAATGTTTCCCTCATCAATCTACACACAATACCCCATAAGACAAAGTGAAAACAGTTTTTTATACATTGTGATGTCACGAGAGGCTGTGTCCTGGAGGGACGTTACATCCCCCTGAGGTGGCTGCAAACCCAGACAGCTATGGCTCCATCTGCTGGTATGGTCGGGAACTCCAACCCTCTGTGGCCAATCTTCCCACGCAGCTGAAACCAATCAGGGGCTGATAAGCTGGAGTTGTTTGGGAAGGGAAGAGACACGGTCTGGAAGGTGGGCTCGGAGAAGAAGAGAATTGTGTTATAATTTCGTTAGTTGCCGAAGACCTTTAATAAAAATCCTTGTTTTGGTTGAACCTGGACTCCTTGCACTACTTGGGCAACCCCGCTGGAAGCGGTAGCCTCTCGTGGCATCACAGATGGTGGAGAATACAGGCACGCTCAAGCGTTAATAGTGCATGTCAGAGGAGGATACCGAAGGTTTGATCACCCAGTTTTCCAAGTTGGCCGTAGGCTCCCCGCCGACTGAAATGGAGGACATATTGAAAGCCCTTGTTGCTGGCCAGCAAGCCCAGATGCAAGCAAACGTGGCTCTCTTGGAGGAGCAAAAGAAAGCCAACCTTCTGAAGGCAGAGGAATTGCAGTTGCAGAGACAGAGGGTGGTCCAAAATACCCGCCCAATAAAGGCAAGTGGCTTTATATCTAAGATGGGAGCTACCGATGACATTGAGGCATACCTGCATGCATTTGAGGCCACGGCCACTAGGGAAGCCTGGCCCAAGCAACAGTGGGTTGGTCTGTTAGCCCCCCTTCCTAACCGGGGAAGCGCTGAATGCTGTCCGGGACCTGGGCCCTGACCAGGTTACTGACTATGATGCCCTGAAGTCTGAGATCCTCAGCAGATATGGACTCACAAAATTTGGTATGGCCCAGCGCTTTCACAGTTGGACCTTCCAACCAGACCAACCTCCTCGGGCGCAGATGCATGAACTTGTCCGAATCGCAAGGAAATGGCTGGATCCGCAGAGGAATACAGCAGCGGCGGTGGTGGAGGCCGTTGTGGTGGATCGTTACCTACGCGCCCTGCCTTATGAGGCAAAACGGTTCATCAGTCAACAGGCCTTGACCACGGCTGATCTGACCGTGGAAGCTGTGGAAAAGTACCAGGCCACAGCGGAGATGCTGAATGCTTCCCGAAAAGACCCCAGGAGTGCGGCCCCACCACAAATGAAAAGAACCCGCCCAAAGGACCCCAAGGTCTCGAACCCAGCCACGTCAGGACTTATCCCGGCTCCAGGGGGAGCCAGAAACCAGGCGGGTCCAAGAAGAGTACACCAGGAGGGGGAAACTCGACAGTGTTACCGGTGTGGGGAGATGGGACATATCTCCTGGCAGTGTGGGAAACCAGCCGATGAACCTATGCCCACTGCGGAGTCCTCCAGCTCAGCACCCACACACCGGGTTGCCTCGCTCTTGGGAGTCGTAGATGGCGGCCCAGATCGACCCCCACCTGCCCGGTAACTGTGAATCACCATGATGTGGAGGCCTTACTGGATTCTGGTAGCCGGGCCACCCTGGTGCGTAAGGATTTGGTGGGCCCAACGTGTCTGACCCCGGGGAAAGTCCTCCCAGTTTCCTGTGTCCATGGGGACACCAGAGAATACCCCATTACTGAACTTACAATGACCAGCACACGGGGAACCATACACACGACGGCGGGGGTCGTTGATTCCCTCCCCGTCCCTGTCCTAATTGGACGAGACTGCCCAGCCTTTTACCCACTCTGGAGAGAGTCTCAGGAGAGGATAACCCGAGGACCTCGGAAACGGAGAGGCAAGACTCATCCTGGGAAGGCTCCGGTGCAATCCTCCGAGTTACTCACTCCCGCCCGGGCTCTGATAGGGATGGCAGGTGCCCAGACCGACACCGAGACTGGTCCGGATACGGGAGAAGAGAACGCAGCCCAGGAAAGTGCTCCGTTCTCCAGTGAAGAAGACGTCCCAGGCACCCAAGAGCTTCCCCCTCTCACAGGCCAGTATGGTACGGCTCAATTACAAGATCCTACTCTTGCAAATGCCTTAAGAAATGTGCAGGTATTAGAAGGTGTAGTGTTAGGTGATAAGACAACCCCCTACTTACCCCCATTTCGCAGTAAACCGGGGGGTTAGTATATCAGATAGTCAAGAAAAATGAGGAAGTGCATGAACAGCTCCTCGTGCCACAGCCCTATCGGGCCACAGTACTCAACCTAGCCCACACACACCCGCTAGGGGCCCACTTGGGGGTAGAGAAGACTAAGGAAAGAATCATGCAACGTTTCTTTTGGCCAGGAGTACACAAAGAGATAGAGAACTACTGCCGTAGTTGCCCTGAGTGTCAGCAGGTTGCGCCAAAGCCCACATATAGAAACCCGCTCATTCCCTTGCCCATTATCGAAACTCCTTTTGAGAGGATTGGATTAGACATAGTCGGGCCCCTTACCGAAAAGTGCCAGGGGACATCAATACATTCTGGTCATTCTGGACTATGCGTCCCGGTACCCGGAGGCCATTCCGCTGAGGAAGGCTACATCCAGACAAATCGCCAAGGAGCTGTTCCGTCTCTCAACTAGTCTGGGAATCCCAAAAGAGATATTGACGGACCAAGGGACTCCATTCATGTCCAGGGTGATGAAAGAACTCTGTGCTTTACTGAAAATCAAACAGCTGAGAACCTCGGTCTACCACCCCCAGACAGATGGCCTAGTCGAACGTTTTAACAAAACACTAAAATCCATGCTGCGGAAAGCGGTAGGGGAAGATGGGCGCAACTGGGATCAGCTGTTACCATACATATTGTTTGCGGTGAGAGAGGTACCTCAGTCTTCTACTGGTTTTTCACCCTTTGAGCTCTTGCTTTCCTACAGACCCAGAGGACTGCTCGACATCGCCAAGGAGGCCTGGGAGGAGCAGCCATGCCAACAGCGGACACTGATCGACCATGTAGGGGCTATGAGGGAGAGAATGAAGGCCATCTATCCCATGATGCGGGAACACATGGAGGCCAGTCAGCGGCAACAGCAAGCCTCCTACAACAGATCTGCTCAGCCCAGGGAGTTTAAGCCGGGGGACAGAGTGCTGGTCCTGGTGCCAACCGTTGAGTGCAAATTCCTGGCAACCTGGCAAGGACCATATGAGGTCATTGAACGCATGGGAGAAGTAAACTACAAGGTGAGG
The DNA here is from genome assembly GCF_020615455.1 of Coregonus clupeaformis. Lineage (NCBI taxonomy): Eukaryota > Metazoa > Chordata > Actinopteri > Salmoniformes > Salmonidae > Coregonus > Coregonus clupeaformis. The sequence continues at coordinate 51,334,440 of NC_059198.1, read as the reverse complement.
CAACCAGATAAGAGGAAAACTGAGCAGATTTATCATGTTAACCTTTTAAAGAAGTGGCACGCCAGAGAGGCGCTGTTTAGCTCTCTACCCCCACAGAGACCCAGGAACCGGCGCGAGAAGAGGTTCAGCTGGGTCCAAATCTGTCCCCACATCAACGACAGATGGCCCTGGAACTCGTGGAGCAGAACCAGGATGTCTTCTCCTCCCTTCCCGGTCACACAGAGGTGGTCCAACATGAGATCCGCACCATGCCTGGCCGAACGGTAAACCAGCGCCCGTACCGCGTGCCAGAGGCTCGTAAAGTGGTTATACAGAAGGAGGTAAGGAAGATGCGGGAGTTGGGAGTAATCGAAGAGTCCCATAGTGCCTGGGCAAGTCCCATAGTACTAGTTCCCAAGCCAGACGGTTCAGTACGATTTTGTAATGACTATCGAAAGTTGAATGAAGTGTCTGAATTTGATGCATACCCAATGCCTCGTGTCGATGATTTAATAGACTCCTTGGGGGCATGCTCGTTTCATAACCACTCTTGATCTCACAAAAGGCTACTGGCAGGTGCCCTTGACCCCGGCGTCTAAGGAGAAGACAGCCTTTGCCACCCCGGGAGGGGCTCTACCAGTATACCCGACTTCCGTTTGGTCTCCACGGGGCACCTGCCACGTTCCAACGCCTGATGGATCGAGTCCTTGCGCCCCACAAGAGGTACGCAGCGGCTTATTTGGATGATGTGGTTATACAAAGTCAGGATTGGGCCAGCCACCTACCCCGGGTACAAGCGGTGCTGGATTCGCTCAGGGAAGCAGGGCTCACGGCAAACCCGAAGAAGTGCAAGGTGGCCTTCAGTGAGACAAACTACCTGGGGTACACCATTGGGCGGGGGTTGGTCAAACCACAGGAAGCCAAACTGCGGGCCATACAGGACTGGCCGCAGCCCATCAACAAGAAGCAAGTAAGGTCATTTTTGGGCCTCGCTGGCTACTATAGACGCTTTATTGCAGATTTTGCTACCATAGCGGCACCATTGACGGAGCTGACGACCAAACGCCACTCACAAATGGTGAAGTGGAACCCTGCGGCGGAGGCGGCTTTCCGCAACCTGAAGCGAGCACTCTGCTCCAGTCCGATCCTGGTGGCACCAGACTTCAAGAAGGAATTCATGGTCCAAGCGGATGCTTCGGAGGTGGGTCTGGGTGCTGTCCTCACCCAGGCACATGACGGGGAAGAACATCCCATTCTCTACCTAAGCAGGAAGTTACTTCCAAGAGAGAAGAACTATTCAACGGTGGAGAAGGAATGTCTGGCTGTAGTCTGGGCCCTGGAGTCCCTCTCGGTTCTATCTCCTGGGCCGACGTTTCATGGTGGTATCTGATCACGCCCCTCTGCAGTGGATGGCCAAGAACAAGGAATCAAACAGTAGAGTAACCAGATGGTTTTTGAGCTTGCAACCGTTTAACTTTTCGGTTGTCCACAGGGCTGGCAAGCACCACGGAAATGCGGACGCCCTCTCCCGGCGTGATGCCTTCTTCACTGCCTTTACCCGACGAGGACGTCGGTCCCGAGAGGGGGATGTGTGATGTCACGAGAGGCTGTGTCCTGGAGGGACGTTACATCCCCCTGAGGTGGCTGCAAACCCAGACAGCTATGGCTCCATCTGCTGGTATGGTCGGGAACTCCAACCCTCTGTGGCCAATCTTCCCACGCAGCTGAAACCAATCAGGGGCTGATAAGCTGGAGTTGTTTGGGAAGGGAAGAGACACGGTCTGGAAGGTGGGCTCGGAGAAGAAGAGAATTGTGTTATAATTTCGTTAGTTGCCGAAGACCTTTAATAAAAATCCTTGTTTTGGTTGAACCTGGACTCCTTGCACTACTTGGGCAACCCCGCTGGAAGCGGTAGCCTCTCGTGGCATCACAACATTTTTTTCAAAAAATTCAGAAGCTTTGCTATGAGACTCGAAATTGAGCTCAGGTGCATCCTGTTTCCATTGATCATTCTTGAGATATTTCTACAACTTGATTGGAGTCCACCTGTTGTAAATTCAAGTGATTGGACATGATTTGGAAAGGCACACACCTGCCTACATAAGGTCCCACAGTTGACAGTGCATGTCATAGCAAAAACCAAGCCATGAGGTTGAAGGAATTGTCCGTAGAGCTCAGAGACAGGATTGTGTCGAGGCACAGATCTGGGGAAGGGTACCAAAAATATTATGCAGCATTGATGGTCCCCAAGAACACAGTGGCCAACATCATTCTTAAATAAAATAAGTTTGAAACCACCAAGACTCTACCTAGAGCTGGCCGCCCGGACAAACTGAGCAATTGGGGGAAAAGGGCCTTGGTCAGGGAGGTGACCAAGATCCCAATGGTCACTGACAGAGCTCCAGAGTTCCTCTGTGGAGATGGGAGAACCTTCCAGGACAACCATCTCTGCAGCATTCCACCAATCAGGCCTTTATGGTAGAGTGGCCAGACAGAAGCCACTCCTCAGTAAAAGGCACTTGACAGCCTGCTTGGAGTTTGCCAAAAGGCACCTAAAGGACTCTCATACCATGAGAAACAATATTCTCTGGTCTGATGAAACCAAGATTGAACTCTTTGGCCTGTGTCTGAATACTTATCCAAATGTGATATTTCCGTTTTGAAAAAATGTATACAAACATGTTTTTGCTTTGTCATTATGGGGTATTGTGTGTAGATTGACGAGGCAAAAAAAACAATTTAATCAATTTTAGAATAAGAGTAAGTAACAAAATGTGGAAAAAGTCAAGGGGTCTGAATACTTTCCGAATGCACTGTACATGACCATTGACCAGCTTCCCAAATCCCAGACTGTAGGTTTAATGCTGCCAAGCCCCTCAGGCAAATCACACTCCACTCTCTCTGCCGGTGTTTTTTGTTGTTTGTTGGGGAAATGGAATTTTGTCCATCTTTGCTAAGCAGAGCCACGGTGTCGTTTTGTTGTTATTAATGATCATGTATGTGCTATTATGTGATCAGCTCGACAATCTGAAGTATGACTACACACGTAATGAGAAAATCAATATAGTGTATGTCGTGTAGAGATGGGGTCGATCAGTATCAAATAGGTTTAAAATGAATAGGACTTGCTATCCTACCTTTGGGAAATTAGCTAATGTGGTGCAAGTATCATTAGGTTACATTTGCATCTTTGCATCGATTTACAGTATAATTCCAAAATATACAAAAATGTATGAACCAAAAAATCTATGGCTCCTTCAGCGTGTTGATCCAAACAGAACTGCTGTCTCATATTGTCCAGTTGCCTCATCAGAACTACAGTACACATTCACAGATTCACTCTCAGCATGGGGATATTTTAAGCAATTACAATAGGTTTGAACACTCCAGGTGTTCATAATGGAACTCAATCTATTGATAATGGATAAAAGTCTCCCTTTAACAAGTCTCCCCATGTGCACTGATCAGAGGAAAACCTAATCCTCCATTCTTTAAAGATGAGCGTATGTCCTAAATTGCACCCTATTCCCTATATAGTGCAGTACTTTTGACCAGGGGCCATGGGCTGTGGTCAAAAGTAGTGCACTAACTATGGAATTTAGTGCCATTTGGGACACAACTGAGGTTGATACAGTCAAGCATTCCACTGACTTTTATAGGAAGGTCAATTAGAGTTCCCCTCCAACATGTTCTACTGTAATGGTTGTATAGTAGACCCATAGAGAGCACCAGAGAGAGATTAACCCTAACCCATAGAGAGCACCAGAGAGAGGTTAACCCTAACCCATAGAGAGCACCAGAGAGAGGTTAACCCTACCCCATAGAGAGCACCAGAGAGGTTAACCCTACCCCATAGAGAGCACCAGAGAGAGATTAACCCTACCCCATAGAGAGCACCAGAGAGAGGTTAACCCTAACCCATAGAGAGCACCAGAGAGAGGTTAACCCTACCCCATAGAGAGCACCAGAGAGAGGTTAACCCTACCCCATAGAGAGCACCAGAGAGAGGTTAACCCTAACCCATAGAGAGCACCAGAGAGAGGTTAACCCTAACCCATAGAGAGCACCAGAGAGAGGTTAACCCTACCCCATAGAGAGCACCAGAGAGGTTAACCCTACCCCATAGAGAGCACCAGAGAGAGGTTAACCCTAACCCATAGAGAGCACCAGAGAGAGGTTAACCCTAACCCATAGAGAGCACCAGAGAGAGATTAACCCTAACCCATAGAGAGCACCAGAGAGAGGTTAACCCTAACCCATAGAGAGCACCAGAGAGAGATTAACCCTAACCCATAGAGAGCACCAGAGAGAGGTTAACCCTACCCCATAGAGAGCACCAGAGAGAGGTTAACCCTAACCCATAGAGCACCAGAGAGAGGTTAACCCTACCCCATAGAGAGCACCAGAGAGAGGTTAACCCTACCCCATAGAGAGCACCAGAGAGAGGTTAACCCTAACCCATAGAGCACCAGAGAGAGGTTAACCCTAACCCATAGAGAGCACCAGAGAGAGGTTAACCCTAACCCATAGAGAGCACCAGAGAGAGGTTAACCCTACCCCATAGAGAGCACCAGAGAGAGGTTAACCCTACCCCATAGAGAGCACCAGAGAGAGGTTAACCCTACCCCATAGAGAGCACCAGAGAGGTTAACCCTACCCCATAGAGAGCACCAGAGAGAGGTTAACCCTAACCCATAGAGAGCACCAGAGAGATTAACCCTAACCCATAGAGAGCACCAGAGAGAGATTAACCCTAACCCATAGAGCACCAGAGAGAGATTAACCCTAACCCATAGAGCACCAGAGAGAGATTAACCCTAACCCATAGAGAGCACCAGAGAGAGGTTAACCCTAACCCATAGAGAGCACCAGAGAGGTTAACCCTACCCCATAGAGAGCACCAGAGAGAGGTTAACCCTAACCCATAGAGAGCACCAGAGAGATTAACCCTAACCCATAGAGAGCACCAGAGAGAGGTTAACCCTAACCCATAGAGAGCACCAGAGAGAGGTTAACCCTAACCCATAGAGAGCACCAGAGAGAGGTTAACCCTAACCCATAGAGCACCAGAGAGAGGTTAACCCTACCCCATAGAGAGCACCAGAGAGGTTAACCCTAACCCATAGAGCACCAGAGAGAGGTTAACCCTAACCCATAGAGAGCACCAGAGAGAGGTTAACCCTACCCCATAGAGAGCACCAGAGAGAGGTTAACCCTAACCCATAGAGAGCACCAGAGAGGTTAACCCTAACCCATAGAGAGCACCAGAGAGAGGTTAACCCTAACCCATAGAGAGCACCAGAGAGAGGTTAACCCTAACCCATAGAGAGCACCAGAGAGAGGTTAACCCTAACCCATAGAGGGCACCAGAGAGAGGTTAACCCTAACCCATAGAGAGCACCAGAGAGAGGTTAACCCTAACCCATAGAGAGCACCAGAGAGAGGTTAACCCTAACCCATAGAGAGCACCAGAGAGATTAACCCTAACCCATAGAGAGCACCAGAGAGAGGTTAACCCTAACCCATAGAGAGCACCAGAGAGAGGTTAACCCTAACCCATAGAGAGCACCAGAGAGAGGTTAACCCTAACCCATAGAGAGCACCAGAGAGAGGTTAACCCTAACCCATAGAGCACCAGAGAGAGGTTAACCCTAACCCATAGAGAGCACCAGAGAGAGGTTAACCCTAACCCATAGAGAGCACCAGAGAGAGGTTAACCCTAACCCATAGAGAGCACCAGAGAGAGGTTAACCCTAACCCATAGAGAGCACCAGAGAGAGGTTAACCCTAACCCATAGAGAGCACCAGAGAGATTAACCCTAACCCATAGAGAGCACCAGAGAGAGGTTAACCCTAACCCATAGAGAGCACCAGAGAGAGGTTAACCCTAACCCATAGAGAGCACCAGAGAGAGGTTAACCCTAACCCATAGAGAGCACCAGAGAGAGGTTAACCCTAACCCATAGAGAGCACCAGAGAGATTAACCCTAACCCATAGAGAGCACCAGAGAGAGGTTAACCCTAACCCATAGAGAGCACCAGAGAGAGGTTAACCCTAACCCATAGAGAGCACCAGAGAGAGGTTAACCCTAACCCATAGAGCACCAGAGAGAGGTTAACCCTAACCCATAGAGAGCACCAGAGAGAGGTTAACCCTAACCCATAGAGAGCACCAGAGAGAGGTTAACCCTAACCCATAGAGAGCACCAGAGAGAGGTTAACCCTAACCCATAGAGAGCACCAGAGAGAGGTTAACCCTAACCCATAGAGAGCACCAGAGAGAGGTTAACCCTAACCCATAGAGAGCACCAGAGAGAGGTTAACCCTAACCCATAGAGAGCACCAGAGAGAGGATCTTAATGAATTGTTGATGAGGTTACCATGAAATACCATTAATTGTTTACAAGGTTAAAGTAAGAACTGCTAGCCATTGGCTGCTAACAGTTGAGAACTGCTAGCTAACTGGCAAGCACAAAATCAGTCAACAACTTCAGGAGTACAGACCCCCAGAAATCGTCTGATTGCCCTCTAGTGGAAAAAGTAAGAACTGCCGGAAATGCACAGTCAAAGATGATAATGATACTGTCAAGGAAAATATGTATATATTTTCTCGAAATAGAGGAATACTAAGACAAAATACATGTACTACAGTGTGTAAATGATAACACGTTAGTGCAGGAAATTAAGAAATTGATGAAAATAATAGAAGTGAATGCTGGAATTAAACAATTAACTAAAAGCAAATTAGTAAAAGCTGTGTGAATTAAGGAAATAAACGCTTGGCTCAAATATAAGCTTTCTCTAATAAGCGCCTGTTGTGTTCTGTTTTTTAAGTTGGGCCAGTAATTGAAAGGTTACTAGTTCGAATTCCCGAGCCGACTAGGTTAAAAATATGTCGATCTGCCCTTGAGCAGGGCACTTAACCCAAATTGCTCCAGGGTCGCCGTCAATAATGGCTGATCCCTGGCCGTGACCCCACTCTCCGAGGGTGTCTCAGGGCGAGTGGGATATGTAAACAACACATTTCCATTTTGCACCACACAGTTGTACAGGTTACACACTTGTTAATATGTGAAACAGGACAAATATCAGCACCCCCTATTTGACCTTTGACCTACAATGGGGAAGGGAAAATGGGTATAAACCAAGCTTGAAAGGAGAGCTCCAAGGGACACAAAGTGTGGTGGCTTTGACAGATGTAGGATCTTAATTGGATCACTCTGTTGTTGCTGAGAATTTTCCTGCAAATGTTTACTTTGAGTTTTAAAAAGGCTTCTAAAAAAGAAATGTCAGACTTGATTTCCCATTACGAAAAATGTATCAACACCTACAAAAACGGTAATTAATTACAGTCCACATAATAATTCACATGTCCTGTTTCTGCAGGATTATTTCCCAGCTGTAGCAAACTGGCTCAAATTAAGATCCTACATCTGTAGTGGGTCTTCCAAGAGTGAGACGTGGCGGGCAGGTGTGTGTGTGTCCGTGTGCATCTGCCCGTGTGTGTGTAAAAAGGGAAATGTACACATGCAAGCAGACATACACACACATGCACAAAGGGACGCACACACCTGGGACACACACCTGGGGCGGCAGGTAGCTTAGTGGTTAAGAGCGTTGTGCCAGTAACCGAAAGGTCGCTGGTTCTAATCCCCGAGCCGACTAGGTGAAAAATCTGTCGATGTGCCCTTGAGCAAGGCACTTAACCCTAATTGCTCCTGTAAGTCGCTCTGGATACAATCTTTATACATGTACTGACTTGTGATGAATATCAGGGCGTAGCAAACTTGTCTTAGATGTGTTGCTCTGGTGTCGCTGTCGCTTTAGTTCTCTCATTCTCTGCAGAATGAATACAGAGATTTGCCTGAGGTGAATTGTTATTTTCGGTCCATTATTTGCCAGATTAAAACAAGCGATGGTGTCAGCGCCGGCGTACGCTGCTAAGCTGTGTCTAACAGGCTGGCGTCTAGACGCCCCCCTACCAATTATCCACTGTAAATAGAATCTATCATTTCACTCAAGGCTTTGTTTATTCAATTCTATTCACCCCATATCCACATGATAATGATGAAGCAAATAAACACCTAACTTCCATGGCAACAGCGGTATGTACTATTATTTGTGTATCTGTGCAGATCTCAAACAGTGGTTAAAACGATTCAGGAACTACGCTCCTCATCAGTTTGTCTGTCCACTCGTTGTGTCACAACCGATAGGGTTGAACCGGAGTCCACTCAAATCAAATCAAATCTCTTTGACCCATGGCAAAATGTGTAGAATTGCAGGAAGTTAGCTGTTTGTCCCCCAAAAAATGTCTACAGGCTCACCCACCAACGAATGTTTGGCTACGCCGCTTCTCCGGTTCTACCCTAACAGGCACTAGAGACATTTGATTTTATTTGAGTTGACTCCG